>NC_052519.1:5109272-5156523 GCF_014356525.2 Nilaparvata lugens
TGGCACGCGATCATAGTTTTGTTTTGACTAGCGTTCTGTGGTAGAGGTTTAAATCAAAATACCTGAAATGACATTTTAAAAATTGATAACTAACAGTCCTAGACTTCATCCATGCTTCAGTGAGCCTACACGTATAGGTTGGACCTACTCGTACCGGTATAAATAATATTGAAAAGTTATTTCCGAATTAATCCATTGAAATTACTTATTTTTAAATAGGATTTCTATTATTTTTAAGAGAAATTGGAATAGAATACCTACTAAATAACTTAATTTCTGTTGTTTTAAAATTCAGATTGTGGTATCACAGCTTTTTAAATTAGCCGCCATTACAGGTGTGTATAGAAATAAAAATCTGATCTCAGTTATAAAAGCAAACTTTTTAATCAAATTATGAAAAAATATATTTTCTTGATTAATTTGACATTAAATTGATCATTCTATCAAGGAATTGATAATTATTATTAGATTAAATTTAATGGGATGAATTGAGTAACAGCTGTGTACAGTCAGTGGCAAAATGGAGAGACTTGGCAACGTTTTTCTCCTATCTTTCTTGACTGCCATTATAACGTGGACCTCACTATAACACGTATTTGTTGATGCTTTGTTGTTGTTTGCATGTATTCTTTTTGTTTATTTGCATTAAGAGTGTATGTGTTAGTGAATAATAGATTGAATTGAAATCTCATGGTATAGGTCGTTTATGTCCGAAGTTTCAAGCCGATTTTTGTTAACTCAAGCCGATAACTGTCTATTATTACTGTTTTGGCCGGGTGAGAGTGTAAGAACGGCACATTTTGAGACACTATTATCAGCTTGAGTTAACAGTGAAATTTGGATCATAAACGTCCTATACCATGGGCGTATCTTCTTAGGCTATATTTATTAAAATGACCTTAATGGTCATTTGAATAACCTAACCTAACCTAACCTAACAGTATCTTGATTGGAAACAATATTTCTAAATAGTTCGACCAAAATACAAACCCGTAAGATCTAAACCCGTGTCACAAAATACGAAGTAATATTACTCATGCGCGAGAGAGAGCGGAAGATCCGTCAATTATTCAGTTTAGCTGCAGTTTTATTTTATATCTTGTAATATTTATTCTTTGAAAGCATTCTGCTCGTCTACTTCCTGCCAATAGGAAACATCAACTCAACTGTGAACTGTGAGTATTAATTGCCCGATCACAAATTGGCATTATATTATGCACTTATAGAAGGGTACATTAACCATCAAGAAGGTAGCAACTTAACATGGAGAAACATGTAATCTATATGAATTAATAAAAATCGAGCCTCGAATTTTTACATTCAATAATTTTTTTATGAATGCACCGAATTTGATGATTTTTTAAGCTGTGTTCGTTATGTTCAGAACCAGGTTTATGGCCTATCAAATTCATAATCCGACTTCAGGACTCTCTCCTACGGTCATTCAAAGTTTACATGTATCCTTATGGAAGAAAATTGTGAGCTGGCAACACACATAAATGAAAATCATCTGTTATAATCATTGCGTCATCCAACAGCCGTCAATAGATAATAGACAAGAGTGTGTGCTAATCCATAACCACTCATGTATTTTATTCTAAACGCCCCAACTAGAAACAAAATGACTGTTCTGTGTGTAACCATCCAGCAGTGCGGCTTCAGGTTAAAGACATTGCTTTGTTTCGAATAATTGTGCTGTCTTCGGTGTTTAGAATTAATTGATTTTTAGTAAATTATTCATTTTGGAGTTGGATAAATTATCTATATAAATGAAATCCATAAAAATCCCTTGATCCAGTTACTCATTCAGTTACATTTATATTAGTTACAGTTATTTATTTATTATTATTATTTCATCCACTGACCACCTGTGATAGGGGTATAAGGATATGTCAATTTGTCATAATCAAACAGTAACATGTTTTCTATCTTCTCAAACCTCCATCTTGAGGTTTGCAAAAATCTTTGTATTCCTCCACTGAGTAGGCACATATGGATAGCAGCTCACTTTTCAATAAAAATCTGAAAGCTTTACCTGTCTTTTCATAGAATTTTATTACATAGGCTATTTCAGTTATTAGTCACATATATTCAGTTACTTATTCAGAATTATTATTAATCGATCTTTTTCAATACTTGATTTATCAAGGATGATTATAGGCCTGTTTTCAATTCTTCAAGATTTCGGTAGGTCAAGTTTTTATTTGGACCCTTGCGGAGCACGAGTTACCTGCAAGTTTTTAATAAAAGTCTGTATTTGAAGTTATTACTGATAAAAGTAATCAATTTTATACTATTGATTTTTATCAAAACCCTTGATTCTCCAATTATAATTTCGACATCAGGGTTTGTCGTCACTCACCAATTTATTTAAAAAGTTTGTGAAGCGATTAATTTTCTAGCTATCTTCCAAGGTCACGCATTAGATTTTTTATAAGAGTTTTGAATCCCCTGCATATTTTGAGTGAGTAAAAGGAGTGAACGGGGAAGCACATGAGTGATTTATGCAAAAAGATAGCATAGATCAAACTACACGTCGATTAATTATATGCGTGATCAATTAATTTGTCAGTTATGATTTTATCGTACACGCACATGGAAGAGTATGCTGAACTGATTATTTGGTCAATAAAAAATAATAGGATGGTCTGGATTTGAGGATTGTTAGTATGGGTTATAGATTTTGATGTGTGCATCCAGCTAAAGTTTGTCATGAGATGCATCAACTATTTGACGGTACAAAGTTCGCCGGCCAGCTGGTTTGTGATAGTTTGTTTGATACAGACCTGTAGAGCGTATAGAGCTGATGCACCTCACTCATACTGGATCCACTGAGATGTGGCTGAATGCGAAACAAATGGAAGCGGTGGCCTCGCTTGTCAACTGTCAACAGCAGCATGCCACTCGGGTCGAAGGCCAACGCCACTAGCGGCTCCATGTGGTGGGCGACAAAGTGCGCCACTATGTTCTCGCCAAGGGCGCCCGCTCCACCACCTCCGTTCTGCCACGAGTTGCCCTGTATAACATGAATAAGTATGACCTATAATGCGTGCAAGGCCAATGTCACTATAATGAGTATGACCTATAATGCGTGCAATGCCACTGTCACTATAATGAGTATGACCTATAATGTGTGCAAGGCCAATGTCACTATAATGAGTATTGTTTGTATATCATGTGATGTTACTTAATCACATGATAACTGTTTGATAAAATAATAAGTTGTTTACTGAGTTTAGTTTGTTATCTACGTAAATAAAGATGGTTGCTTCAAATGGCTAAGAATTTATTAAGATATTTAAACATGGCGCAGTCAAGGAATTGAACAGAAAAGGAGAATTCATAACGACAGGATTGAGTGAGTAATAAGATTGGGTAATTATCATATTATTATATTTTTTCTTAAAAGACGAACATGGATTTCAACAAGCCAGAACCGTTACTATGCAACGGGGAAAATGTTTCACAAAATTTCGAATTATTCAGGAAAAATATCGTAGATTATTTTATAGCGACTGAGACAAATAAAAAATCCAACCAAATTCAAGTTGCAAGATTTAAAAACTTGTTAGGCAATGAAGCTTTGATTTTATATGAATCGTTACAAGATGTGGATGAGCCAGAAACGGTAGAATCAATATTAAAAATATTAGAGACCTATTGTTTACCAAAAAGAATGAGATCATGAATGTATACAATTTTATAGCTTGCAAACAAGAGGAAGGTCAATCATTTAATTCATTCTATACAACTTTGAAGGGGCTAGTGACAAGATGCGAATTTGGGGAACGAGAGAATGAGTTATTGAAAACTATGATTGCATTGGGGTTAAGGTCGAAAGAAATGCAACAACGTGTGTTGCGAGACAACGCCTCGTTGGAGAAAATAATTGATTATTGTCGCAGTGTTGAAATAGGTGAAAAACATGAGAAGTCAATAAATGAAGAAAAGTCTCGAAAGGAAGTGCACCCAGTTTCCAAGTATGATAAAAGGAAAACAAACTCAGTAAACAACTTATTATTTTATCAAACAGTTATCATGTGATTAAGTAACATCACATGATATACAAACATCTTCCCCTTTTACTTTCTCAAACATTTCCTTTTTCAACCTTTCCTTTGATTTCATCGTCTTCTTAAAAACCTCTCATTTCTTCTCAATTATTCTCCTGCTCAGTTAATGTTTGGTCGAATGATAAGAACAAAGTTCCCTTATCATCAAGATAGTTTGAAACTTCATCAACTTCCTCGGGAAGAAATAGCAGTGCAAATGAAGAACCATAAATTTCAACAGAAAGGAACATACGATAAGCAGTCACGGAAACATGTATCTTATTTCAAAGAAAATCAGCCCATTTATATCCAAGATTGGAGAACAAAATTATGGGAGCCTGGAGTAGTTATTAATGAAGCTGATGCCCCACGGTCCTATGTGGTGAAGTCCAATAGTGGAAGAATATTAAGATGACATGGGAAGCATCTCTATTTCAAAACTCACATGTAATTAGGTAGAAGGTCTAAGCTCAGATGAAAGCGTAATAGAGGTGTATGTCATTGAGTCAACTGAATTCAATACCACAATAATTTGATCAACTCACGAATATATGTTTGTATGATATTATTTTCTTAATTTTAGTAGACGATAAAAATTATACAATTTTTAAAATATTTTATTCTATTCAAAATACCAGCCAACAAATATTTTTAATCTGCAATTCAAATCTGAAACGCGTTATCTGGAGTCAGCCATTTTTGGTAGCGCTCAGCTGATATAATTGTTAGCCGATAGATAGCGCAATCGGCAGTGCAATCAGCCGACCTGTTTTTAGGTTTATATTTTAGGTTATGTGTTAGGAAACATTGTCACCAATACGTAAGTTATTAAATGATTTTATTTGCAGTTTCTATAAAAAAATGTAGATGAAGGAAAATGTTGTGTACATCACGAGCGAAAAATACTTTTTCCCTCAGGAAAATTGTTGCCTCGGCTTTGCCTCGGGCTTCAAACTTTTCCCACAGGGAGAAAAAGTCGACTTTTCACTCTAGATATACAAATAACTATTTTATAAGAGTTTTGAATCCCCTGCATATTTTGAGTGAGTAAAAGGAGTGAACGGGGAAGCACATGAGTGATTTATGCAAAAAGATAGCATAGCTTAAACTACACGTCGATTAATTATATGCGTGATCAATTAAATTTGTCAGTTATGATTTTACGTACACGCACATGGAAAAGTATGCTGAACTGATTATTTGGTCAATAAAAAATAATAGGATGGTCTGGATTTGAGGATTGTTAGTATGGGTTATAGATTTTGATGTGGCATCCAGCTTAAGTTTGTCATGAGATGCATCAACTATTGACGGTACGAAGTTCGCCGGGCCAGCTGGGTTGTGATAGTTTGTTTGATACAGACCTGTAAAGCGTATAGAGGGCTGCACCTCACTCATACTGGATCCACTGAGATGTGGCTGAATGCGAAACAAATGGAAGCGGTGGCCTCGCTTGTCAACTGTCAACAGCAGCATGCCACTCGGGTCGAAGGCCAACGCACTAGCGGCTCCATGTGGTGGGCGACAAAGTGCGCCACTATGTTCTCGCAAGGGGCGCCCGCTCCACACCTCCGTTCTGCCACGAGTTGCCCTGTATAACATGAATAAGTATGACCTATAATGCGTGCAAGGCCAATGTCACTATAATGAGTTCCACGTTGCCGATCCACAGTGAAGAAAGATCGCAGAACAATGTTGCCGATACTCTGTCTTGTCAATGCCTTCTATAGACGGTAGCTGATACAGATTTATTGATGTTATATTAACTCTTCATTCTCGTTTAAATTAATCAATTATATTTTATTAAGCAAGAAATTATATTTTTCAATAATTACATAATTAAGATGTAAAGAAATATTTTGTTAATTAAATATTAATTCTACATTGTTAAAAGACGATCTGGCAGCAGAGAAAAGCGAGAAAGAGATAGCGCTATCCGCTTTGTTGAATGATAGACAAGGATAGCAATGCCATTGCTAATTAAACACTGTCATTATAACGTGGACCTGACTATAGCGGCTCCATGGTGGGCGACAAAATGACTACTATGTTTCAAAAATAGAATAGAAATTTTTATTAGCTGATAAATACTTGAAATAGTATTGTGGGTCTGTCACATAATATATATGGATTACAATATGGAATACGGTAAATTCTAAAGTATAAATTTCAATATAACGAATACATATTGCGAAGACTTATAAACATTAATCAATCTAACACAACAATAATTCAATATAACAAACAAATCAGTCATATTGATAGAAACTATTTACAATATCACAAGGGAGATCAAAAAGCTCTCCAACACTGTACTTCAATGGGTTCTCTAAAAGCATCATTTCACAGTTTGTTTTGAAGTCACATACTAAGATTCCGGGAACACAGCGGTAATTTATTGACCGAGCGAAGTGAGGTCTAAGATTCAAGTCGACGGTTTGTCATTTCTCTTAATGTTTATATGTTCATATGTTATATGTATATATGTTTATATGTATATATGTTTATATGTTGCGCATTTATGGCGAAACGCGGTAATAGATTTTCATGAAATTTGACAGGTAAGTTCCTTTTTTAATTGCGCGTCGACGTATACAAGGTTTTTGGAAATTTTGCATTCCAAGGATAATATAAAAGGAAAAACGAGCCACCTTCATTCGCAAATATTAGAGTAGAAATCAGACTATAGAATTATTCATCATAAATCAGCTGACAAGTAATTACACAGATTTGTGGAGAAGCCAGTCTATTGCTGTATTTCCATATAAGGTCTATAGTTTCAATTAGTTACTTTTGGATGAGAATACTGCCTGACGTGTACTGTTCACAGAACTACTAGTAAATAAAATAAATCTGAGTACCTTTTTAAATTATTTTGTCACGACATGCTTCGGCTACTAATGCCATTTTCAAGAGAAAAAACGAAATGGTAGACTATTACAAAGGTTTACATGGTTGACAAAATAATTTGAAAAGGTACTCAGATTATTATTTTATTTATATAAAAGTAGCCCTAAAGATAAAATACAATATATATGGCTTGCTTTTTGCTTTTATTGTAGCCTGATGTTCAGGCTACTTTCTTTTATAATAGATAATAAATGGTCAATATAAATGTATCTTGAATGTTCCAGCGTTACTCACCTGAATATCGATGACAGTGACCACACCAGGCGTTGCGTTGGCGTCTGTGCCGTTGACGAGTGTCGGCGAGGAAGCTGAGGCCGAGGCTGAGGTTGTCTGAGTCAAGTGTGCACTGAGGCCTCGCAGTCCCTTGCCGAGTGACATGGCCGCGTGCAGCACGCTTGCCGTGTACGAGCCATGGGCGCCTCCCTCGTCGCTTCCGCCCACCGAACGCCACCACGACACAAGGCGTTTGTCGGCGAACGCCAGCCATCTACGAATGCAATCACAAATCAAATAAAATACTTGGGCTATACTTATTCTAAGACTTACTGTTGTATTCAGTAACACTTGGAAAAACTTACAAAACAGATCTATCATGCACTTTTTGCGCTGAGAACTGTGAGGACTGCATCCACTATAAAGACAGTTCAGAAGGTGTATCATGGATATTTTTTAGCCCTAATACGCTACAGCATCTTCTTTTGGGGAATAGTAAAAATAACTTATATACAATATTTAAGATGCAAAAGAAAGCTGTTCGTGTTTTGGAGGGCTTGCGGCCATCCAATTCATGTAGGCCCATTTTTAGAAAATACAGGTTTCTCACGGTCCCAGCATTGCACTTCCTTGAGACTGTAAATTTTGTCTTCAGAAATTCAGAGAGATTTGAAGGAAATGTAGTTTGCCATGGCTATAGCACAAGAGCAAAGAGTTCAGCTGTATATCAGTACCCCGCTCACAGACTGACACTTTTGGAAAAAGGACCATATTATTCGGGACTCAAGCTCTTCAATTGTCTACCCGAAAGAATACGGTTATGTGGTAGTCATAGGCTCTACTTGCCTTCAATTACTAATGTACTTGTGGAAGCGTGTCCCTATACAATGGAGGAATGTTGTGGTGCCTTCATACTTTGAGTTGATACAGATGCATACACTTTACATAGAAAAATGTTCATGACATGTTACATGCCACTTGAGCTCTGCTCAGATTTGTGGCTTCACGTAACAAATGACAACAATAATAATGATAATAATAATAATTTAAACTCTGATAATTATTCTTATCTGATATTTATTAATTTTTATTGCTTGTTATCTTTATGTTCACTGCCGGTTGCACATATTATTATAACTGGGATAGCAGTTGGTGATGGTTAGCCGGTCCTCCAGTGTTTATTTTAGTTTATTTTATAGTAAATTTTGGCTAACTAACTGAATTTATTAGCTGATTCATACGGTAACTTACCGTACATTTATTTATTTATTTATTCTTACAAAAATCTAGGAGTGCAACAGGCATAACAGCCCAAACGCACTCATGAATACAGGAAATAAATTATTAAAAATTATTACAGAAAAAAAGATATATATAAATACTAGGAAAGTAATAAAAGAGAATGTTTAAAATGGTACATGTGAAAAACAGAAAGAAAAATAGTATAATAGCTACTCTGAGAAAGAAAAGAACAATGTTGAAGGTAAATAATAAAATTTGAATTTTGATTATTCAATAAGATCAATCATAACCACATAAAATAACAACATATAACCTACGTATTACATATGGTTCTAAGAGAAGTGATAAAAGAACTAGAGAAAAAGGGATCAAAAGGGAAGTGGAAAAAATATTAAAAGTTAGTTAGTGGAAAAAGGGTGACCATGGAGAGAACAAAGAAAAGGCTATTGTGAACCAGAGTAAAATAAGAACAACAGGTCTATATTACTCTTCAATTGAAGAATGGAGACATTTTTCTCTTGAAGCTCCATTTAGACAAGGAGAAGAGATCCACCTGACCATCACAGCAGAGAATATACGAGGAATACGATTCATTGGTGAGTAATAATGACCAACCGTGTTACATCTACAGATTGAGAACTCTTGCCGATTACGATTATTGAAGACAGGAACCTTAAAATTCAGCCTTTCCAACAGATTAGGACTGCTCACGGAACCGTTCACAAGACCATAGAGGAATAAACAAGAAAGTACCTTCCGTCTGGATGCCAAAGTCTCAAAGCCAAACATGCTGCGCAACACACCAGTTGGAAACCCCAAAGGACAAGGACGATTCTGTTTTCTACAAAATAACAATCTCAAAAATTTATTCTGAACAATTTCAATCTCATGTATCAGACCCACCTGATGGGGATCCCAAACCACCGCGCAATATTCAAGCAAGCTCCGAACAAGGCTAGGAAAGAGAGCCATCAAGCCTTCAACATCTCTAAACCCAGCCGTAGATCTCATGATGAAACCCAGCATCCCATTAGCCCTACCAACCAAAGAATGGACATGGGGAGCAAAACTCAGAGAAGAATCAAACAATACACCCAGATCCTTGAAACTATCGACTCTAGAGAGTTGAAAGCCGTTAATTCTATAATTGAAATAGGATAATTCAGCTTACGAGTGAAGACCATAAATTTACATTTGCCAACATTGAGATCGAGGCCGTTATCCGTGCACCACCCCGAGACAAAATCCAGGTCACTTTGCAGCAGAACAGAGTCATTATGGCAATCAATCCTCCTGTAGATCTTCAAGTCATCAGCAAACATCAAACAATTGGATTGCAACAGGCAGCCAGGTAGGTCATTAATAAACATTAAGAACAACAAAGGACCCAAATTACTACCCTGAGGCACACCAGAGGAACTGACATAAGTGCTAGATTTCAAATTCAAGACAGAAACATAATTAAGACGATCACTCAGGTAGTCAGAAAAGAAACTAACAAGCTGAGGCACCAAACCAAAACTAGATAATTTGCAAACAAGCCGCTTATGACTGATTCTATCAAAAGCCTTGGAAAAGTCAGTGTATACTACATCCACTCTACCCCCAACATCAAGCGCCTCTGAAACATCAGCTGTGAACTCAAGCAAGTTAGTTGTGGTTGAGCGACCCCTCAGGAAACCATGCTGACTATTAGATAAAAAGGGACTAATATGACAAATCACACAATCATAAAGCACTCTCTCAAATACCTTAGCAAAAGGTGACAATTGAGTTATTGGGCGGAAGTTGGATATGTCATTCCTTCTTCCAGACTTAAATATGGGAATAACCTTACCAATTTTCCATCTGGTGGGGAACACTGAAGACCTCAAGGACAGATCAAAGATGAACTTCATGGGAGGACCCAGTATTTCAGCACAACCCTTTACAATAAATGGAGGAACATTGTCAGGGCCACAGCCAGAACTAGGGCTCAGATTACCTATTGCTGCCAATATTGTACTCAGGTCAATAGAACCAATTGAAAGGGAAGGGATATTAATTCCAGGATTGATGTTGCCATCGTCGACATCAGCCAAGTGTGTGTCATCAGAAAAAACTGAAGAAAAATATTGAGCAAAGCCATCCAGCAAATCATGCAAACCAAAAACCTGGTCATCCAAGTGCATACCTTCATGAGTAGAGCCATTAGCTCTCCTTGAGTTTACAAAGCCCCAAAAGCTCTTGACATCACTTTTGAAACCCAACTCCACCCTGGATATATAGTTACTATATTGCTGAGCAATCAACTGCTTGACCTGAGTTCTCAAGCTTTTAAATTGTTCCAAGTGGTATAAAGAGAAACTCTTCTTTTTAGCACACCTATCCTTCCTTTTCATTAATCCTATTATTTCAGCATTAAAGCATGGTGGATATTTAGTGCCTCCCGGCCTAACCCTCCTCTTTGGCACACAATTATCAAAGCACTCATAGATGAAGTTGTAAAATATATCAACAGCTTCATCCACACCAGAAGAATTATAAATAAGTTCCCAATGACAATCTCTCAACTGAGTATAAAGCATGAGATAGTCCGCCCTCCTGAAGTCATACAGTTCAATACAATTCGAACGGGAATTAGGAAATATGGACATCATCTGAACTGTAATGACAAGCGATGGATGGTGAGCATCCTCTGGAACCAGGAAATAATCACAACGCTCGACATTAATGTCAATGCTGGAAATTCCAAGTCCAAGATACGATTATTACAATTAAGAACTGTATTACAGAGAGCCAGCTCATAAAAGTTAACGAAAGAGGCCAATCTTCTGGCAGAAGGAGAGCCCAGCTCCAAACAATCCCTATTATTGGTAAATTCAGGTAAGTTAAAATCCCCCAAAAAGTTCAACTTATCACCAATAGCTGCATAACAAGATTCCAGGTGACTCAAATAGGTATCGAAGTACTGAAAGCTAGAAGAGCAAGGAATGTAAATAGCGATTACTGTATGGCTAACACCCTCAAAGTTGATATTGACACCAAGACTCTCGTACGGATCAAGAGTTAAACAGGGACATAGATTAGAGCGAACCCTACGATTAACAGCAATCAGGACCCCACCGCCCATACCTTGTGGCCTATCTCTCCGATAAATAATATAAGAGTCGGTGAACAACTCACTGTCCATGATTCCATTACACAACCACGTCTCAGTGATAACAATAACATCATAATCAGAAGGCAGGAGTGAAGTCAGAAATGAGTGTGTCTTTGTCCTCAAACCTCCAACATTTTGATAGTGTATTGATAAATATTTATGCTGCTCATTCACTCTCTCCATGACAGTAACAATTTTTAATAAATAGAAGAAAAACAAATAGAATGATTGGATGGTAATAGTACTATTAAATTGAAAGTACAAATTAAAATAGAATAAAAACAGTTAAGATATGGAATAAGATAAACGGATAAACCCATTCCGCACTCATCACCGATAATTAAGTAAACAAAACTAAACTAAATCTAGACAAAACAACCAGAAATGAATTCCAAAATAAACCCAAAATTAAATAACTTGATAGATAGAAACTCTGTGATAACTAAGTACCCCGAACCATGTACACTCTCTCATTCTCCTTTCCTCACACACACACACACACACACACACACAACACACACACACACAACACACACACACACACTCACTCACTCACTCACTCACTCACTCACTCACTCACTCACTCACTCACACACACACACACACACACACACACACACACACACACACACACACACACACACACACACACACACACACACACACACACACACACACACACACACACGCACGCACGCACACACACACACACACAACACACACACACACACACACACACACACACACACACACACACACACACACACACACACACACACACACACACACACACACACACACACACACACACACACACACACACCACACACACACACACACACACACACACACAACACACACACACACACACACACACACACACACACACACACACACGCACACACACACACAAACTCACAACCAGACATAGCTAGCGCTCAATAGAAAAATATTTAAATCATGCAGAATTCAACAAAATAAAAAAGACAAAAATTTCAGTATTTAATTATTCATTGTTAATGCAGAAGATGAAGGAAGAGGCAGTAGTAATAAACAAAATTGTAAAGCGAGAAACGAGAGAAAACTTATAGGAGTGAAAACAAGCCAGTCAAGATAACATGATAGTGATTGTACGCAATTACGAGTTCAGCCATTCAACAAGTGCATAATAGTGGTGTTAATCCCACTAAATATGTGCATAAAATAGGCTAAATTATATAAGATATATAAAAACTGATAAATAATGAGAACTTTCATTCAAAATAATTCATTAATGCATGAAATCAAACTGATTGATAAACCATTCACCTGCAGCAAAATATTAACTCTCATAAGCAAATAAATAATATAAAAAAGGGAGCCTATAAAAATGAAACAAGATAAATACTATTATGAGATATCTAAAACAAATAAATAATAATAAGAACATTCATTCCATGCATGACATCAAACAGATTGTTAGAACCATTCACCTGCAGTTGCATATTCACTTTCATAACCAAAGAAACAATATTAATTATTAATAGAGACAGCCCATTAAATATGCATGCACACAATATAAAAACAAGAAATAAATAAAAAACTGATAAACAATAACAAGAATACTCAATCAAAATAGTTCACTCAAAGCACGAGATCAAACTGATTGTTCATTTTAAAGTTTATTCAATTAGAATAACCAATTATTGCGAAGTGTCAGCAAATCGAGAAAAGGGCAGCAAATCGTCGTCCGATTGAATCACAGATACAGGTCCACCGTCCACAACTCTTGCCTTGATTCTTCCAGCTCGATCCACCCACAGGTATTTGATTTTAGCGGCTTTCACCAGCTGTCTGGCCTTCCCGAACAGGACTCTACGCTTTGCCGTTAACGATGCGTTGATGAATATGTGATTGGCTCCAGTCAGACCAATATCACGTGTAGTTAGAACTCCCTTATCCTTCTTCAACTGAATGAAGTCCTCCGCATCCTCCCTCCTCGTGAACTTTACTATTATCCCAGGTGTAGCTTGATTGTTGCGCTTTTTCAGTCGATGACAACAGCTGACTGCCTCGTAGCCCTTTTTAAATTTAATTGCTTTCCCTACATCCTGGAATAGCTTTTGCAAATTTTCATTTATCGCCTCGGGAACACCGTTATTTCGATACATTCTCTACGCGAATATTGTTCCAAATCATCAAATTCACTACTGAGTTTAATCACTTTATGCTTCAATTCTACATTTTCGGAACGGAGACACTTGATAGTTTCATTCTGACTAGCGATAGTCTTCTGCAATTCTTTCAGGAGCTCATTATTACTAGCAAGATTAGCACTAATCGGAAGCAAGGAGTTTGAGATTTTTTCGTCCATTTGAACAATAAACTCTTTCAAACAGTCCGAGATCAACACTTTGACTCCATCCAAAGTCAGCGTTTCAGTCACGAAAGCATCAGTGTAATCAAATGAATCGACATTACTCACCGAAATATCTTAAGTCTCTTCATTTTAAGGCATTTACTACACGACCACGGCTTACCAGCGATATGTTGCAGTTCAACAGCGGTGAGATTTACACACTTAGCATGGTACATGTCCTTACATTGACCACATTTGATTTTATCCTTCTCGGTCCTCGCAAGGACTACGGAGCAAATCCCGCATGCACTCATACCGTCTACCAGTGGAAGAAGTAGTTACAACGAAGAAATAGTCACTTTAACAAATTATATTTGAGTACGGAATTAGGTTAGATTTACTAGAACAACATTGAACGAGTGAAAGACGACAGGCACAAATTGAGAGATAACGAGATAACGAGAGCAAAACAAAATTCGTCCGTTCTTCACAAAGTCCATAGACTGACTGTGTTGCCGCGTCGACTAACTGTTGCCGCGTCGAACAAGGCTATGCGCTCCCCAAACTTCACCACATTCGAACACCGGTTGGCCAGCACGATTTGGCAACGCTGCATAGTGGGAAAATGATTAAATTACCTATAAGGCTCAACTCACACTAGCTCGACTCAAATCGTACGACTCCAGTCTCTCGACCTTACAACTTTCTAGCTCATTGTCACTACTTCAGTTCCATGCTACTCCATTTCTAACCCCACTTTATTATAATTATAATGGATATATCAATCCTAATATATAATAATTTTTATTATTGTCTTATCTAAAATGATAACATAAGCCCCACTTTCATTAAGTATCACGCAATTCAAGTCGCTTCTCGACCAACATGTCGAGTCGCCGCTCGACCCCGTCTCACAGTCGTCAAGTTACAGAGACTATAGTGAGGTCCACGTTATAATGGCAGTAGAGAAAAATAGGAGAACAACGTTGCTGATAAGGTATCGTCTTGTCAATGCCTTCTATAGACGATAGCTGATACAGGTATATTGATGCAATATTAACACGTTTAAAATAATAAATAATATTTTATTAAGCAAGAAATTATATTTTTCAATAATTTCATAATGAAGATGAAATATTTCGCTAATTGTGGAAATTAATACTACATTGTGGAAAGATGATCTGGGAACAGAGCAAAGCGAGATAGAGATAGCGCTATCCGCTTTGTTGAATGATGGACAAGGATAGCAATACCATTGCTAATCAAACACTGCCATTATAACGTGGACCTCACTATAGAAACGACTGGTCTGAGTGTCACCATTTGAAAACACATGCTGCGTCGCAGAGGGATTGGAGTTGCAGTCTCTTATCAACGTGAGTCGCATAAGTGTGAGTTGTGCCTTAGAACCTGGGTCCACTATCGAGCGCCAGTTGGCCAGCACGATTTGGCAACAGTGCGGAGAGGGGTAATGGGCCATATGGATAAAACCAAAGCATATGCTCATGAGCATGGAGCAAAAGGTTTTGCTCATGAGCATTAGGTTGAAACATAAGCATTTGCTCATTTTATATGAATAAGCTTTACCTTATACTCTTACCTTATGCTCCTGAACACTGGAGCAAATGCTCACGTATTTTAACGATTTCTCATCAGCTGATTCGCCTTTGTGGCCTTACTTTGTTTTTATAGCTCACGTAAGCGCTAAATATGCAAGTAGGAGACACCGCTTGTGTTTGCGTCGTCTGCTCTGTTTTCTATTTATGAATTGAGTTTAGAATTTTGAAAAAATAGCGTAAAAAATGTCATCTCTATAATAATCTTCAGCATAATCTTATAATATCAATAGCCTTCTTATAATCGTCTACACTCTCATCTTCTTAAATGCCTATTTCCTATTTTGTGATGGCTATCTTTATATCAGATAGCTTTCTTTTGTAGGAATAATGGCGATATATATCATAGTTGAATCTAAAAATAGTTTTATAGTTCTCAACCATTGGTTGTGATCGTATCTGGTATAGTTTCCTCTTCCTCATACGAATTAGTTGAGCCATTTTACAATGAGCAAAAGGTGAAAAGCTGCTCTAGACTAGACTCACCAGTTTTGAAGCATTTGCTTCAAAAGTTGAGCAAATGCTCTAGTTTATTCATACAATTTTGAGTATAAGCTTCTACTTTTGAGCAAATGCTCAAACTATTTTTTTGATGAGCATGAGCAAAAGGTTTTGCTCACGTTTATTCATAGAAAATGAAGCAAATGAATGAATAATGAATAATTTATTTGCCAAAAACACAAAATACAAAAAAACTTTACAAAAATAAATAAGTATATGCTACTGCATTTAACTGAAATACATAAATGTAAATTTATTTAATTTTCAATTATATATTTTTAATGGCATTGCTAGCATAGACAATTAGTCTGTTCACTAGAAATGAGTTGAGATTAAAAAATAATAAATAATAATAATACAGTAATATATTCAGAAAAATAAATAATGATATTCTCACATTATGCAACATTCAATATGGAGCTTTCATATTTATTTTCAAAACCCTGGACTACAGATGAGAAACTAAAAAATTTACGGATTTCATCTTTATTATATTAGTTTTCTATGAAAAATTTTATTTGAATTGCTAAAATTTTTTGTGTACATTACTTAATCACAAAATTAAAACAATATTTTGGAAAATGTTAGATTCAACCCAGTCATCAATTAGAGTAATAAAGTTTTTATTTATTTCATGTGTTAACAAATTTCTAGGAATTCTATTTATGAGAATATTGCAGTTGTGATCAAATTGCCTTCTGCTTACTGAGAGTCTGGAAAATCGTATTATAAATTGATTTGTAATTAGTGGTCGAGTATTGTAGCTGAGTGCGGGTTGTGGTGCTGCATATTTGCAAAATGCTCCATATTTTAGAAGTACTGTATAAGCAAATGCTCAACTTTATTGATATGGCCCAATGATTGAGTTAGGTGTAAGTAAGCAGTTGTTCTGCATACCTGGGTCCTAGTGCGACCGGATTGGGACACACGCCGGGACTTGGATAGCAGGTGGTGATGGTGAGCCTGTCCTCCAATGTTGCCGCATCGAACACGGCGATTCGCTCCACAAACGTCACCACAATCGAGCGCCGATTGGCCAGCACATCGCAGATCGGATTCTTGAACTTTATGCTCTTCACCTGTCAACAACAAAAATTATCTTCAATTTTAATCAATTTCTCATTGCATGTACAACAATAAAATCGATTGACAATCGTCACATTTTAAAACAAAAAGTCCTTTGAGTCATAAAAACACCTATCAGCCTGCCAGTCCTTCAATAGATAAGGAAAGTATTGCTTTCCGAAAAAAATCAAGGTAGCCTAATTTCTAAATTTCGATACGTTTCAAGGTCCCCTGAGTCCAATAAAGTGGTTTTTGGGTATTGGTCTGGATGTGTGTATGAGTGTATGTGCGTCTGTGAACACAATATATCATCTCCCAATTAACGGAATGACTTTAAATTTGGAACTTAAGGTCCTTACTTACAATGTAAGGATCCGACACAAACAATTTCGATCAAATGCAATTCAAGATGGCGACTGAAATGACGAAAATGTTGAAAAAAAACAGGGGTTTTCGTGATGTGGGTAAACAAAACCTCTAAATCGAGTATTATGGGGATGACTCACCTGGTTCTCATCATACATTCGTCTATTTTTAAAAACGAAGATTGCTAAATCTAATATATAAATAGCAGGAGCCGTCAGCAATCTCTTTTCTTTAAAATAAGGCCTGCAAGAGCGCATTGTATTAATCTTATAAATTATCCTAATGGCTTTCTTCTGCAGTATGAATATTCCATTATTCTCTATACTTTTTCCCAAAGAATAACTCCATATCTCATAACTGACAGAAAATAAGCATGATATACAAAAAGAACAGTTTTTTCACTCCCTACTCTAGTCATTACTCTTAATGCGAACAAGGCTCTATTCAATTTACCAGTGACATGATAAATATGAAGCTTCCACTTCGAATCACTCTCCATCATCAGACCCAAGAATGTCGTGGAATCAGAAGTTTCAACTCTACTTTGCGTATTCAAGTTTATTCCAAAACTTTTATAGTCTCTACTGAAGGGAATTACTTTAGTTTTTTTGCAGTTCAAACTAAGACTATTCTGAACAAACCACGAATCTAATTCAGCAAGACACCTCTCAGCCTCTCTTATCAAACATTCACTGTTCCTACTGGTGATTAAAGCTGTAGTGTCGTCCGCAAAAAGAGAGAGTTTGAAATTGACGTGACTCTCGATGTCATTAACATAGACCAGGTATAAGAGGGGACCCAATATTGAACCCTGCGGTACTCCCTGAGACATAGGTAACCAAGAAGAGCTGCATGTTTCATTACCAACAGATATTGACACTCTATGGAACCTCCCCGATAAATATGACTGGAACCATGAGTATTCTTTCCCATTTACACCATAATATTTCAATTTGTGCAATAGAAGATCATGTTGAACATTATCAAAAGCTCCCGACAAGTCACAGAAAATACCCAGAGCCTGTTCAGAGTCATCCCTAGCCTTAAGTGTCCCCTGGTTAATTCCGAAAACAGCATCTTCAATGGATCTGCCCTTTCTAAATCCAAACTGTGACTTGCAAAAAAGAGAGGATTTTTCAAAAAAATTATTGAGCTGAGTATGAGAAGCCCGTTCAAAAACTTTCGAGAAAGATGAGAGCAGAGCTACTGGTCTAAAATTAGCAACATCATTCTTATCCCCCTTCTTGTACAAAGGTTTCAAAACAGCGTATTTCAACAAGTCAGGAAAATGTCCAGTATCAAAAGAGAGATTAATCAAGTATGTAAGAGGCTTAAGTATGGGATTACATGACTTTTTAATGATAAATATAGGAATGCCATCCCACCCCGCTGAACTCTTATTTTTTAAGCCTGTCATTATCCTGAGAACTTGCCCTTCCGACAATGGTTGAAATCTGAACTGTCTAATACCCCTATTATTCTCTATTCTATGTTGTCTGAATGCTTGTAGGTACTCTTTAATGTCCTCTAAGTTGCACCTATGTGCTTTGGATTTCCTGTTGAAGTGCTCATTGAAACATTCTGCAACCTGTACAGGCTCGTCAACCAAAACTCCATCCGCAAACAATTTTGGGCATTCGTTTTTGAAAGATGAATTTCCCATAGTATTCCTTATTACCTGCCAAGTAGCCTTTGTAACATTATCCGAATGCTTTATCACACTATCAAGATATTTTTTCTTGGCCAAAGTAATTGTTTTTCAATTGTTTGTCATTCAAACATTTAAACGTTCAAACATTTAAACATTCAAACATTTAGGCCGGTTACAGAGCTCGACCGACCGTCAGTGCGTATGTACCATCCTGACAGTATGCATCGATGAATCAGTTTTACACATTCAGAGCTCGACCGACCGTCAGTGCGTATTCACCATCCTGACCATACATAAGTTTTTCTGACTCACAAAATGGACACCTTTACAGATTTTTATTGCAGCTTATTATCTTCGAAAACGAAAGATTAAAAGACGTACATATCAAGTTCACAAGATGGTCGCCCAAAGAGCATTTCAAAGGGAATTTAGTACCATTATATACATCATTGCTTGGGGTGAAGATACATTTTTCAACTACCTCAGAATGTCCATCAGAAATTTTGATGAGTTATTTCGAGCTTGTATCACAATTGGGAATACTTGCAGTTACTTTAAGCTACGGATCAAATAAATGTAGATAATATTAATAATATATGATATTTTTCAATAAAAATTTTGAAATGATTGAAGGAATGTATAGAAATACTCTGAATTCAAATATGACAATATTAATTGAATTCACTCATTATGCTATTCAATTCAATATCAGCGGATTGTCGGACAGAGGTGTCAGCACTTTGGTTATGTTGCGATCGGTCCACTAATCAGTACAGCTCTGAAAGCTTCTATTTGTTTCAATAGACCGATGGTCTTCGTACGCTGTATAAAACGCATGGTCCTGAACGTGCGCATGCGTGCCGTCAGTCCTACTCTGTACGGATACATGGAATATATATGGAAAAGACAAGCGCGACTGACGTACGCACTGACGGTCGGTCGAGCTCTGTAACCGGCCTTAAACATTAAGAGAAATGCCAAAACGTCGACTTGAATCTTAGACCTCACTTCGCTCGGTCAATAAAAAATATTGAAACCCTACCTTATAGAAATAGGCACGGCCAGAGATCTGTGTAATGCAGGCAATGAATTGCATCCACTTGTCAGCTGATTGATTATGAATAATTTTATAGTCTGATTGATCCTATCTTTAAAGTAGATGATTATATTTATATAATATAGTGTATCAGATTATGGAGGAATTCCTTTTCTTTTCATATTATCCTTGAAATGCAAAATTTCAAAACCTGTGTACACATCGACGCGCAGTTGAAAAAGGAATATTCCTGACAAATCTCATAGAATTCTATCAACGCATTTGGCCGTAATCGCGTTACATACAGACAGACAGAAGCAAATCGAGTTGAAACATAGACCTCACTACGTTCGGTCAATTTTTTTTTCTGTAGCTCTACAGCCAAATGTGGGCTTTGGCCTCCTCCACAACATTCCTCCAAACGTTTCTATCCATTATAAATCCTCTCCATCCTCTATAACCCATCCTTATCAAATCATCCTTTATCTCATCTTCCCATCGTATTCTTGGTCTGCCTTGTTTTCTTCTTGAGTGAAGCTTCTCTTTAAGCACTATTTTTGGCATTCTGGTTTCATCCATCCAATAAATATGTCCGAACCACCTTAGTCTCTGTGCCTTTATGAAGCGTACTATACTACGGCCTTTTATTAAGAGTTCAAGTTCAGCATTGGTTCTCCTTCTCCACTCTTCTCCTTCTTTAACAGGACCGTACACTTTTCTAAGCACCTTTCGTTCAAATACACTTAAATTATGTTGGTCTTCCTTAGTCAAAGTCAGAGCCATAGGTAACTACAGGTCTTATAAGGGTTTCATAAATCTTAAGCTTGCTGCTTCTACTGATGAGCCTGTTCTTTAGAAGCTTCATATTGCTGTAGTATGCTCTATTTCCCGACAATATTCTTTGTTTGATACTGGTGCTCATCATATTCTGATTATTCAATTCAACACCCAGATAGCTGAAGTTTTTCACTCCCTCAAACAACCTATTATCCATTCTCAGACTCAGTGGAACCCTTCGCGCTTGACTTCTTGATATTTTCATGTATTTTGTTTTATTTTCATTGACTAGGAGACCAATCTTTTGTGCTTCTCTTTCGAGTAATTTATACGTGTCCTGGAGGATATCTTTTCTTCTGGCAATTATGGCTACGTCATCGGCATAAGCACATACTTGATACATTTTATGAAAAATGCTGCCTCTCTTGTCAATGACGTCTATCACACGATGTAATGCAACATTGAATAGGAGTGCTGACAGTCCGTCACCTTGCTTTACGCCAGTATTCAACTCAAACTTTCTACTTTTTCTAGATCCAACTTTTATCATGGCCGTACCCTTGTTCATTGACATTTTGGCAAGTTTTATCAACTTCTTCGGTAAGCCATAATGCTCTAGTACTTTCCATAACTCACCCCTTATTATACTATCGAAGGCTTGTTTAAAATCGACGAATAAAATGTGTAGGTCGAGGTCATGCTCATGGAACTTTTCTGTGATCTGTCTTATTGTAAAGATTTGAAGTTCGGTCAATTACTGTCGATAAATGTCGATTATTAGGGCGAGGCCACACGAACATTTTTTCAGGTGTTTTCAGACGAGTCGGCAGAGCAGGAAGCTTTCGAAAGAGGCTGTTGCTTGAAAGGCCTTACTATTCTGTGGATGAATTTCTGCAGGAGTAATATGTTCAAGGAAAAGTTCATTGTCTTTGATTCAACCCCAGGCCCTTGCACATTGGTACTTATGACTGACTGCGTTTAAAAAAATATATATTTCATGTGACTAATGTATAGTTACAGTAATTTACCATTTTGGTTGTCATGTGTTGAGAAATCGTCTCCAGTTTGCTCTTTAAGGACACATCCTCTGTCTTATCATCAGATGTTTGGGATGCAATTGTAAATTGAATTTAATAATAATGATGGAGAAACAAGATAAAATCAGTGAAATTACGAATTTAATCTAAGCCAAGGTCTATAGAAACCAGGTCACCCGTGTTCCTTATGGAGCGGCCATTTTGTGTTGGTTTTTTTTGGCGGCACATTTCAAAATTTAATCTAATTCAACTTACTCGTAACAAAATCATACATTATGCATTTTAAAAACAATATTATGGTTCAGATAATATGTAAAATTTCAATAATAAATGGTTCAATAATTTATTTATTATTAAAAATTCTTCTTATCCTTTTAACATATAGATGTTATGATTCATAAGGCATTGGAACAAGAGGCTAACCTCAAAAACAGTTGAAATTTCCCAATCAATTGAATCTAAAAATCAACAATTCAGTTACTAGTTGGAATCTGAATACTATTATTCTGTCAGAAGAATTAATTTTACAATTCCAAGCCGAACAATATCCGATTTTTTAAAAGAAAATTACTAATATTTTTATTCAATTCAATTGAATTCACAATACAAGACACAAGATACATTTACATAGACAACATATCTAAAAACAAATTTGTGAATATTTTTTCCCATATAGACGGATCTGTGTGTGGGAAAACGTGTGTTATGTGTTAAGCTACAACGATAACAGCTGATAAACAAGCTTGAAAATCTGGTGTGGCGCACTCACACAACTTTCCTTGCCGTTATGAAAATTGATCAACTGACGCTAGTGTTCCCGCGCATATCAAATCTACTATTCTAAGATCTGAGACAGCTGGTGACAGGACAATAGCGCTGCAGACACACGAAGTCTGCTATCTCTTCATAGTGAATGATTTAATAGAATCAACAGTTTTGCCAACAGTTTGCAATTGAATAATCACATTTTCTCGAATTTGAAGCTTATTTTCAATTTTAGGTGAAAATGTTACTGAACATTAATTGTAGAGATTTTCATGCTCAATCTACTCCACTTGATTTTTTTTGTTTCAATTGTATCTGAAGCCTGATAATTGGGAATCTAAAATCAAACTTTGCATAGATGGGGCGGTGCTCCTGAAATTTTTACAGATATGGGACTTGTGGCAGTTGATAGAGCTTATCAATGCCTATTTTAGGAGTGAATTTGATCAAAATCGTTGGAGCCGTTTTCGAGAAAACCGCGAAAAACCCTGTTTTTGACAACATTTTCGCCATTTTAGCCGCCATCTTGAATTGCATTTGATCGAAATTGTTCGTGTCGGATCCTTATAGTGTAACGACCTTAAGTTCCAAATTTCAAGTCATTCCGTTGATTGGGAGATGAGATATCGTGTACACAGACACGCACACACACACACACACACACACACACACACACACACACACACACACACACACACACACACACACACACACACACACACACACACACACACACACACACACACACATACAGACCAATACCCAAAAAACACTTTTTTGGACTCAGGGAACGTATAGAAATTTAGAAAATGGGGTACCTTAATTTTTTTCGGAAAGCAATACTTTCCTTACCTATCTATGGTAATAGGGCAAGGATAGTAAAAATTTGTGAACTAGAACAACACAAAATGGCCGTTTTGCAATACATCAGGGGATCGTGTAATGACCTGTATTTATTGATCTTGATTTAAGCTTAGACCAGTTATAGAATAGACACGCCCCATTGTATACTCATACTGAAAGTCGATGAAGCCAACATCTACTGCCATATCGCCCCATCGTGACGTCATCATCGTAAAGAAAACTTATCTGTAGAGTTTGTTTACATTGTTTTCCATAGCAGATTGTGTCTATTTCAGCTGGAGCGCAGCGGGAGTTTACAATTTTTATGAATAATAATTTACTTCCATCTGAATTAGACACAATCTGAAAGATTTCTATCCGATGCTGACGTCACGATGGGGCGATATGGCAGTAGATGTTGGCTTCAGAGGCTAGACTTCCCAGCGTGTCTATTCTATAATTGGTCTAAGGATTTAAGCTCACCTGATCACCAGCTTGCAGCGAAATGAAGCTACATGTTGAAAAGTGGGGCGGAGGGCCCGAATTGTCCACTAGTGCAATGAGAGGCCGCTTATGCGCGAACGGATCCGAGAGAGGAGAGGAAGAGGAGGAGGTGGTGGAGGCGGAGGAGTGAGGAGAGGGGAGAAAGCGGAGTGTGCGCACAACGCGTTGATTCCATGAGAGAACTTCAACCGCTTCTCCACTCGACCCAATGCTCCACACCTATTTGAAAAATTCAATAATTTGATCAAACAATCAAAGAAAATCATAGGTTTAGAATAGAGTAAATGGTATTGCTATCCTTGTCTATCATTCAACAAAGCGGATAGCGCTATCTCTTTCTCGCTTTGCTCTGTTGCCAGATCATCTTTCCACAATGTAGAATTAATAATTAATTGAATAATTACTCCTACTGGCGAACAAGTGTTTCACTTATGCCAGTAGTTCTTCACCTCCAGCCGTATTTTACAGATAGATGATATAGATATTTAGAATAATTATTGTTTTTTTCTGATTGTCACATCTTTGTACTGTTTTTGTGTTTTGGTGAAATAAATTGAATTGAATTGAAAAAATTATTAAAATTATCTTGTCGATAAGCATCTACGCTGGTCACCTCAGATTAGCTACCTTTGTAGAAGTATTTCATATTTGAGAAATAAGCTTTATAATAAAGTTCCAAGAGGATGGTTGATAAAGAAGCCTAAAATAAAAGAACTCCATACCTGGGTGAAAGAAAATTAATGATTTGGTTTGATATTGATTAATGTTGTATGAATTTAAAATTCAGCTTTATGTATATCTTTAATTATTGTTATTTTGAAGTTGCTTTCCATGACGAAACACTATATAATAACTTTATTGAAGTTCTGACACTGTGTTACTAGTAAATATTTGAAAAAAACACTTACTTTTGTTGGAGTATTGAGGAATGCATTTCACTCCTGAAGAGGAGCTTCATCAGCCTGTCACCAGGGGCGCTTGCTCTTATGGGTTGGACTGTGAGGCCAAAATGTGGGAAAATATTACATTTGATTTGAAGTTAAGTTGATCATTTAATAAGTTGGATTTGTCATAGTGGAGGTGTTTAAAAATTTCGTATTGTTCTAGTGTGTTGAGTCTCTGGCTTTTTTTGAAGAATGTGTAGGATTTCGATATCTGTCTGTATGTTTTTGTGATTGTGTCCTGTGGCTATTAAATGTTCTGCATATGTAGATTCTGAATTTGAATTTACTGCTTTTATGTGCTCATTGTATCTTATTTTGAAGCTACGGCCGGTCTGTCCAATATAGAATTTTGGGCATGTATTACATTTTAGTTTATAAATTCCTGTCTTTTCAAATTGTGAGCTGTCTATTTTTCGTGTTTTTAGTTGGGTTTTCAAGTTGTTGTTGGTTCTAAATGCTGTTTTGTAGCCTGATTTTTTGAATATGTTTGCTATGGATTGTGATTTTTGATTGAAATATGTTAGTGTGACATATTTGTTGGGATTTGGGGGTTTCTGTTTCTTGTTTTTCATTTTATGAAGTATTTTGTCTATTACATTGGATGAGTAGCCATTGTTTTGTGCCAGATATTTTATAGTGTTCAGTTCTGTCTGGTAATCTTCTTTTGTAAGTCTATCTTCTTATTAGTCTATGGATCATGGAGTTAAAGGCAGCAAGTTTGTGTTGTGGTGGATGATTTGATGTTTCATGTATGAGTGTATCTGTCATTGTGGGCTTTCTGAAAATACTAAATCTTGGTTTGTTGTCCTGTTTTGATATGGAGAGGTCCAGAAAGTTTAGGACATTGTTGGTTTCATATTCTGCAGTGTATGAGCATATAAGAGCATAAGAGCAAGCGCCCCTGGTGACAGGCTGATGAAGCTCCTCTTCAGGAGTGAAATGCATTCCTCAATACTCCAACAAAAGTAAGTGTTTTTTTTTCAAATATTTACTAGTAACACAGTGTCAGAACTTCAACAAAGTTATTGTTATTTCTTAGAATGCAATATTGAGTTGGTTGAATGTTAATTTATTGTAAGCCTATATTATAATATGTTATATATTGATATTAATGTACAAGTGAATAAGATATATTAAGACTCCACGTCGGCGTACAAGTTTTCTTTTGCCGACGTGTAGCACAAAGTTGTTTTCCTTTTTGTTGTATTCTGTATATATTTTTTGTGCAATAAACGATTTGATTTGAAAAAAAATATATACCATCTTATTTATGAAAATTCATTATGGAATTATTGAAAAAGATCATTTCTTACTTAATAAAATATAATTGATTTTTTTAAAGGAGAATGAACAGTTAATATTACATCAATAAACCGGTATCAGCTACCGTCTATAGAAGGAATTGCAAGAGTATCGGCAACGTTGTTCTGCTATCTTTCTCCACTGCCATTATAACGTGGACTGCACTATAGGAACTTGAGATTTGAAGGGTCCATTTTATCGGGTGAACTATGGATACCTTGGCTGTTATTGTTTCTTGTTTGTTGTCTTTCTTAAATATCATGTTTTCCAAATAGAATAGAATTTATTGCTTCTCATAAACAACAGTACAATATTACAAGAAAAAACAAAACAAAGATATCAAGTTATTATCCATATTACTATTTAATTATTATAAGTAATGCATTCATGTACAATATAGATTGTATGACTTGAACAAAGAGATAGATTCTACATGAATCAACACCCAATGAGATTCGTTGAAAATACATTGATAGTTGCTATAGTGAGGTCCACATTATAATGGCATACTTTCTGAGTAGCTTTCTACCAATTGTTATTTCAATCTTTTCATCATTTTACAGATGGAATTAAATAGAGAATGCATTTATTCAAATGCTAATTAATATATAAATATTATTTAACGAAAATCCTAAATAAATGCTGTAAATCACCCCGAAGACTTCTGCTACTGCAGACATTGACAACAGGGTTAACAGCTAGATGGAAATTCGATGAGAACTACTATCCAAAAATTAGTTGCCAGCCCGGGAATCGAACCCGGTACCTCCCAATTGCCAGTCAGGAATGCTTACCCTTACACCAAACTGACAATCTCTGGATAGCAGTGCTCACTTTATACGAAGCCACAGCGGCCAACCAGTTACAGATGGAATTAAATAGATAATGCATTTATTCAAATGCTAATTAATATATAAATATTATTTAACGAAAATCCTAAATAAATGCTGTAAATCATCCCGAAGACTTCTGCTACTGCAGACATTGACAACAGGGTTAACAGCTAGATGAGAACTACTATCCAAAAATTAGTTGCCAGCCCGGGAATCGAACCCGGTACCTCCCAATTGCCAGTCAGGAATGCTTACCCTTACACCAAACTGACAATCTCTGGATAGCAGCGCTCATTTTATACGAAGCCATAGCGGCCAACCTTTTTAATCTTTTCACCATTAATAGACTATTTGGCTGATTTCTAAAGCTGCGTACACATATACGCTCTTCCAACCCGCACCGAGCACGCTCCTCCCTCGTACCGCCCTCGTTCCTCCATCGAACCACAGTCGCGCCGCCCACGCACCCATCATGAACGTTACGGAAGATGTTAGATCTTCTCGCGTTCCCCGGTCGAACGACTGTTGCTCCCCGGTCGATCATCAATCGCTCTGCTGGAGTGACGTTCGGTTGCGGAGCAGAGCGAAAGTCTGTACGCACCTTAAGGGTACAAACACACTGAAGGCGGGGTGGAGCGTGGCGTGGTGTGGTCAGAGCGTTCATGATACACACAGGAAGCGTCTGAGCGTCAAGCGTCAATGGCCTAGAAAATGACGTTCAAAGTACATTATTATGTACAACAGTAGACCAGACTGGCACTCGCACTGTGACGCTCCGCTTGTAGACGCTCCGAAAAAACCCAGCTTGTTCCAAAGTTTGACGCCCCGCTCCGCGAGTAGACGCTTCCAATGTGTTGCATCTTATTACTTAACTGATACTGTTCACGACGCGCTCCACCCCGCCTTCAGTGTGTTTGTACCCTAACCTTACAACAAGTCAGCAATATGAAACTTTGCTTGACTAGTCGTAGTAGAAATAATAGTGTGTACGGTCGTAGATAAAATAGTATACTACTGTTTTATATGGTCTTTAAAGCACTCGTAAGATGTTCAAGACTCGCTCACTTTTGTCTTGAATGAATGAATGAATTTATTTTGCCAAAAACAAAATACAAAAAGCTTTACAAAGAATAAATACAAGTATATGCTACTGCACTTAAACCAAGATACATACATTTATTTAATTAGATATAATAACGAAATGATATCCTTTATATTACAAACAATAGTTATAAAATGAAGATTTAATTTATGTTCACATGCATAAGTACAGTAGGTGAGGCAAAAGGGAGATTCCTTGTGTGCCAGTGTCAGTCGTAAATCAGCTTAATCAGGGATTAATCTTAGGAGGGCCGTCCACTGGAACCGATCACGTCCGAACTAGCATCGGCCGAAAACTACCGAACGATCCCCCAACAAAGAAAGCTATAGAAGCTCGTCCATTGCAACAGGTTCATACGTCCGTGCATGGCCGATCAATTTTTCGATCCGAATTGAATGGGATTTCCGGCTGTATCCGGCCGAAGTCGAGCTGAGACAACAACATCCTAACCTCAAAATTGTTTCACAGTCTTGTCTCTTTTTGTTTTTTTTAACTTGTTCTGTTTTATAAAGTTTTAACTATGAACAATGAAAAGTTGATAAGCTTGTTTGAAGAGAATGTTTCATTGTGGGATATGCGAGACATCGTGATGTTCAAAGGAATCTGTAGACAAAGATTACTGAACAAATAGGATCTGAAGGTAAGATTATTGTGATTAGTGACTAATTTAGTGGATATTTGTTTAATCAATTTTCAAAATCTCAATATAATAATTTTTTATGAAAAATGTTGGTGGCTATGATAGTAGTTATTTCAATATTTATTCAATATTCAATAGATCAGCCAACTACTGAACCAGACTGACGTAAACGGTTCCAATGGACGACCATATTCGGCCGAATTAACGGCCGGCAGATTCGTCCGATCCAACGGCCGAACGGATCGATTGAATACGGTTCCAGTGGACGGTTAGCCCTAACTCTACATCTAACTCGTGCGTTAAAGACCTTCATTATAAAAATGTAAATGTTGTGTAAACTACTATTAGAGTTGAAATGAATGAGAAACTAACCTGTACGCCATTGCTATAACCGAGCACCAATAGCAGAGGTGGAGTTGAATCACAATCCTCACCAGCCTCGGGATAAAGTGATGGATCGTTATAATCGGCTTGCTCGAATCTGGCCCGTACTACGCTTTCCCTAGAGTCGCCTGGCAGAACACTTGAGTAAGCCTGCAATTATTCAAACATTTTTTTACGGCACAAATGACAAAAATGATGTGTAATTTTTTAAACATTGATAGATACAATATAATTCTTGACTATGAATGATGGGGAAGGACCAACAGGTTCAAAGCCCAAAACTGTTCCTTTCCCAAGCTTGGATAGAAATTGTCCAAAAATAGGTTATGTTTACACTTCATAAGTTTTGTCCAATTTTGAGTCTAAAATATACATAAACTAGCATAATTTGGGTTGACATTAGTTGATAAAATAAGAAGGCAATCCTTGTGCTATTTTCTTCAAAATTTAGACAAATGATCGACACAGTCCAAGATAAAGTTAGTTTTTCACGTAAATTCCTATACAGTTTTAGTTTAGAAATTATTCTTCCAGATCATGGAATATTTGTAGAATATAAACAACCCAAGCATTCAGGGTCGTAGAACTCGAAATGCTATAAATTTAGAATATGCAAGCGAAAAATCAGCAGCAAGGAGATTCAATTCCCAGCACAAGCTGCATTCAACTATAACTAAAAATACAAACTGCTGCCACAAAGTAGTAGGAATTTTTCTTCTCCTCTTTCGCCTCTGTGCTGATGCACAACTAACTAAGCACATAAGGAGTCCGTAGAGATATAAATGTAAATACTGATTGTTGTATAATTTTCATAAAAATATAGTGCATCAGATGAAGCTAAGGCTGAGCACATCTGAGGAGGCGCGGCTTGGTGATACAAAGTGTTTTAATGAAGATTGCCTTATCACACCGTTCCACGCCATGCCCGATTCAGTGTGAGTTCTTCCATTTAAAACATGAAGCACCTGGATGCAAAATACCGCACCGCGCCTCCTCAGGTGTGCATCCAGCTAAAGTTTGTCATGAGGTGCAATAATTATTTGGCGGTACGAAGTTCGCCGGGCCAGCTAGTGTATAAATAAATATCTAGTCTTTTTATCCAGTATGTATATCAACCACAATATTGATTCATACAATAAGTACATCATCAAAATGATTGGGAGAGGAAGAATAAGGTAACCTTGTGCTATTCCTCTTCCGAATTTAGATAAGGTTACACATAGTCCGAAATAGGTCAAGTCTTATTATATTACCTTCATAACTACTAAGAAAGTGAAATAGGCTGTTACATGAAGCTGGCCAGAGGGTGATTGCATACAGAGAACGGTCAGTAGTCTTAGGAGGATATGGATATCCATATATTTCTATAAATATATTTATACCCTACTAAAACCGCTGAAACTAGCAAGGCTCTATGTGTGAAAGAGATATTATAAGTAGAGGAAAAATCTGGAATCTGGGAAAATAACTTGTCACCACTCGTGCAAGTCATTAAATTGCATCAACCATTCTTCATCCAGGGGTTAGAATCCCGTCCCGGCAAGATATTTTTCTGGGCCCCCTACTCACAGATTTGTATTTTGTGACTATCAAACTATGTATGACTATAGTGTTTGGGCTTACGACTTGATCTATCCCGGAATGCCTTGTCATTGTAAATTGATCAGGTACGACCTGAAAACTAAAATATCAACTTTTTTTTCAGATATACGTAGAATCTTTCCAAAATGAATAATGTTATTACAAACAACATTTTGAATATAGCCTATTGTTGTACTTTTATTATTATCCTAAGCTTTCAAATTAAAAATGTAATTTGGTTACAGATTTTCTGCCAGATTCTAGTCTTAATTTTTTTTTTTGCGACTTACCATAGTTTCATTAGTTTAAAAAAATATGAATCACAGCAAAGTAACAGCTTTTACAAAATAATTATGGCATCTTGATTTGATATAATCTAAAATATAATTTTTGTCAGAATGTGAAACTATCAATAATTTGATGCTTACTTAGCAGAAACAAGACAAAACAATGTCTAGTCGAAGCTCGGCAAGAGAAGTAAAATTCTAAAAAGTCTTGGCACAAGTTTTGAAATGTTGACAGAAGAATCATTGATAAAAATACTGACCTATGGTAAATAGGAAAATGAAAGTAGAAATTTTTGAGCAAGAATCTGTACTGAATTGCCAATTGAAGTTGATAATGTTCAGTATTATCTACGTCGAAATGCTATTAAAAATAAATATTACCTGAGGTATAACTTCATGAATGAATCCAGCAACACTGTCAATAATGGAAGGGTCACTCACGGGTTGAGGAAGGACGACATGGCCCGTACTACCTTTTCGAGATAATCTTCGAGGCGAATCAGCTGACATTATAGATGAATTTATTAACCTGACGACAATAACAACACAATGGAATGCCAATTCAAACAAAGAGCGTACATACTAGCAATTCCAAATTCACACAACACGAATTGTAATGAGTTTTGCAATTAAAATAAAGTTGCACTGAAAGTTATTTCGACCTTGAACTATCAAGCACAGGTAAACAAAGGCTTGACAAAACACAACAATTTGCGTCGTTGTATCTAAACAAAGTAATCAAGTATTTTCGTTCAACTTACCTAAACCATTATTAGTTACAAGACGTGAATTGTGTTTGCAATATTTCACACAAAGATACTATAATCACAATTTTATGAATACGTAACTAATAATCACTTGATACGCATAAAAATTACGTTTTTAATTGAGTCTACTCTACACTTACAAAATTCCTAGCGTTGCGCCATTTGTATAATCCTCCTTGACAGCTGTTTCGTCACTGCTCTGGGAAAAATAAACGTCAGATGTTCAACTGTCAGACTTGGCCTTTAAAATTGAATTCAACAATTATCAGACAAAAAATGTATTAACATTTATGGTAGAGACGATCGTATACACTCAAATTAAAAAATAGTTTGAGAATTCAAACATTTTAACACGAAAAAGAACAATAATAGACTATTTTCAATCAGCTGCTACTCCCCACTACAATAATTCTGTCTGAGTAAGCAAGTGTCTTTGTCTTCTGAGCTGACAACAAAGTCAGCTGATTTGTGTTTATTATGGCAAGATTTTTCAAGATATCGATCTATCAGTCATCCGATATATCGAGGGAAAGATATCGATAGCAGAAAAATTAAAGACAAAAATTGATATGTAATTATCGATGTATCGGACCTGAATTATCGATATTTTAAATTATAATGATGAACCGTTCTGTGGATTATACGCATTGCATGTGCTTTTGTTGCAAGTTTATATTTTTTCACTCTTCAGTCCCAGTAGGATTTTAATTATCGTAAATATAAAGAGAGAAACACGAATGCGTCCTTATATATGATGATTAATCACCATGTTTCCAAAAATAAGGAATATTGATATATCGGTCTAAAATCAATTATACATAACTATCGATGTTTCACTGACATATCAGAGAGTCAAAAATCGATGTATTTTAAACCAATATATTTATATTGAATTTTGATATATCAATATTGTAGTATACCAGAAACCAGATGTTATGCAAAACAGATGACATAAATCAGTTATAATATTTAATAGTTTGTTGATTGGAATTCACTCCATCCTACATGTTTTAATAGAGATTACACACGTTGAGTATTAATCTTTGAGACTTATTTATTTCTAATATTCTACATGGCGCAGTCGGTAAATAAAAATCACAGCAAATGTCAACCATTCGACGGAACAACCGAAGATTGGATATATTGGCACGAAAGGTTCAAGATTTTCCTACGAAATGGAAACATCAAAAACGAAGAAAAAAAACGAGACTTACTACTTGAGAATCTGGGACCGCAACCATTCAAGATAGTTTTCGATTCTATGCATCCGACCCCCATAAACAACATTGGATTTAATGATGCGATAGAAGTCTTAAACAAATACTACACGAAACCACAAGCACCTCTATCCCAGAGAGTTTGTTTTTCTCGACGATTCCGGAATGAAGGTGAGACCATAACTCAATTTGAACTAGATTTAAGGTTTCTCGCAGGAAATTGTAATTTTGGTGATAACCTGGATGAACTTTTAAGAGATCAGTTCATATTAGGCATCAACAACGATAGTTGGCAACTTGAGTTATTGAGAATGCATGCATCAACACAAACAACTTTTACAAAAATAGTAGAATCAGCAAAATTGCTAGAAACCGTTAACCTTCAACAGCAAGAAATTAAAAACAGTTCTACAAATTTGAATAGACTAAAAATTTCTGATAAACATCAGGCAATGGAATCTAACCCTCAAAAGTACAACGAAGAATATGAAAAGAAATCGACTCTAAAATTGAACAAAAATACACATTGTCTCCGTTGTGGAAACCGGCGACATTCAGATGGTGTCATGTGCACTGCAAATAACAAATTTTGTAAAGCTTGCGGAGGTAAGAACCATTTTGCTAGAGCATGTCTAAAAGTAGGGAACGCTACAATTGTAAAAGACAAACAGATAAATCAGGTCCGCGAAAATTTATCAATAGAAGATGACAACCTGTCACTTTCCGATATTGAACATATAAGAACTCTGGAAAAAGGCTGTAAAGTAATGGTGAACGTTAAACTCAACAACAACACAGTGAAAATGCTGTATGATCCAGGTGCCGCTTACAGCGTTATTAACGAGAAATTATGGAAAAAAAATTGGAAGTCCCATTTTAAAACCAACAAGAAACCTCACGGCATACACAGGGATTGACATTGAAACACTTGGAGAAACACATATAAATGTCAATGCTTTTGGTGACTCCAGGAAATTACCAGTAATTGTTATAAAGAAAGATGACATACCTTTGTTTGGACTTAATTGGGTCCTCAAATTCAATCTACCCTTACCTCCCGGTGCTGAAATATGCTCAGTAAAAAAAACGATAAGCTCTCCACGAAAAAAGAACTCAGTTTTGGTAAATAAAATAATCACAGATTTTTCTGATGTTTTCAATCCAAATCTGGGAACAATAAAGAACTGCAAGGTACTTTTCCACATGTCAAAAAATGCCATACCAATAGTTGCAAAACCACGTCCAGTTCCGTTTTCCTTAAGAAAAGCAGTAGAAATGGAACTACAACGTTTAGTAGACAGTAATGTACTATCACCTGTAAACACAAATGAAGAACCTATCACATGGTCCTCACCAATAGTTATTGTGGTGAAACCTACAGGAGCAGTCCGGATATGTGCTGATTTTAAAACCACCATAAACAAGTTTATAAGTCCAGACAACTATCCCCTACCCAGGTTTGAAGAAATCACTTCAAAACTTACAGGAGGGAAAGAATTCACAATTATTGATTTGAAGGATGCATATCTACAAATGGAAGTTGATACTTCTGTACAAAAGTATCTCACTATTTCTACTCATAAAGGATTTTTCAGATATTCACGCCTTCCTTTTGGGATAAAAATAGCAACAGCAGCTTTTCAGTGTAAAATGGATCAAATCTTGGCTGGCTTGGAAGGCGTTGCATGTCTTTTAGACAATGTAATAATAACAGCTCCCACAAGAGAAGAACACATTAACAGAGTCAGGGAAGTGTTAAAACGTTTTGAAAACAATGGACTTCGAGTACAAACCACAAAATGTAAATGGTTTGAGGAATCAGTAAACTATTTGGGACACAGAATGGATCAAACAGGTATACACCCCACAACTGAACACATCAAAGCCGTAGAAGATATGCCATCACCGAAAAATGTCAAAGAACTAAGATCCTTCTTGGGATCAATCAACTACTACAGTAAATTTGTTCCACATTTACAATCACTGTGCGTTCCGTTACACAAATTACTTCAAAAAGGAGCAAATTGGCACTGGGATGAAAAACATGAACAAATCGCTACAAAATTGAGACATTTATTAACAACATCAGATACTTTAGCTCATTATGATGAATCACTTCCTCTAATTCTTGCCACAGACGCAAGTGAAGTCGGATTAGGTGCAGCTCTTTTTCACAGATATACTGATGGTACTGAAAGACCAATTTTGTTCGCATCAAGACAACTTGACATAGCTGAAAAACGGTACAGTGTGATTGAAAAAGAAGCATTAGGTTTAATTTTCGGAGTAACACGTTTTGAACAGTTCCTCTATGGCAGACACTTTGAGATTCGTACTGATCATAAAGCTTTAGTGAAAGTTTTCGGTGAAAATGACTCTATTCCAAAAGTTGTTTCCAACCGTATTGCTAGATGGGCTTTAATTTTGAGCTCATATGACTACTCAATAAATTATCACAGAGGTGCAGATAATGCAACGGCGGATATGCTATCAAGGTTTCCTTTGAAAAATGTATTGAAGTCAAAAAACGAAAAGTTAGGGGAAAACAATAGAGCACATCTTTTCCACCTTCGATTTCAAGATAATACCATTATCAACAAAGAGCTTACAAGAAGCAACAAAACATGACACAACACTTGCAAAAGTTACAAACTATCTCCAAAGTGGTTGGACAACAGATACAAATGTAAACAAAGAACTACTACCATATTACAATAAACGAGAAGAACTATCATTTGAAAATGGCATACTCCTCTGGTCGGGTCGTTTAGTCATACCCACAAGATTAAGAACAAAAGTACTACAAATTCTTCATGAAGGTCATCCAGGAATTGTAGCAATGAAAGGAAAAACACGATTCCAAGTATGGTGGCCTGGACTGGACAAAGATTTAGAGGAACATGTAAAACACTGCACCGCATGTCAAGAAAACAGAAACAGAGATGTTGAGATGCCACTTTTCTCATGGATTCTTCCAACAGAAGTGTGGTCTAGAATCCACATAGATTTCGCAGGACCATTTTTAGGGAAAATGTGGTGAGTCGTTGTAGATGCTAGATCGAAATGGCTCGAAGTAATACCCATGTCAACAACCACAACAAAATCCACAATCAATATATTACAAGATCTTTTTTCTAAATTTGGCTACCCAAGAATAATTGTAAGTGACAACGGTCCTCAACTGACTTCGTATGAATTCCAAAATTTCTGCAAAGAACTGAACATAAAACATGCACGTATCACCCCATATCACCCAAAAAGCAATGGATTGGCGGAGCGTTGTGTACGAACGTTCAAAGAACGTATGAGAATTTCAAAAGGAAGTACTGGCACCTTACAAGAAAAACTAAATAAATTTTTATTCGCTCATAGAACATCCCCAAAGAGAGCAACGGGAAAAACACCTGCTTTTATGATGTTCGGTGGCGAGTTACGCTGCAAAATAGATCTATTACTACCAGATGTTAACGACAGAGTAGACGAAGAGTTAGTTAGACAAGGGAACAGCAAGCCGAGAGTCAACGCAAAGGTGTTCGGAGAGGGCAATGGCGTATGGGTACTAGACAAATCAGGCAAAGGCTACAAAAAAGGAAAAATCGTTAAAGTAAATGGACCATACTCATACCTAGTGAATGTTGAGGAAACGATGAGAAGATGCCACGCAGATCAACTGCGATATGCAGATTGAACTTAAGAAGAAAGGGGGAAGATGTAGTATACCAGAAACCAGATGTTATGCAAAACAGATGACATAAATCAGTTATAATATTTAATAGTTTGTTGATTGGAATTCACTCCATCCTACATGTTTTAATAGAGATTACACACGTTGAGTATTAATCTTTGAGACTTATTTATTTCTAATAGTCTACAAATATTTAGTTGTTATTCCTCTTCTTGTTTATGTGTATACAATAGAACAAAAGACAAAACACAATCCTTGCTTTATCATAATAATGACGTATAATTTCCATTGCAAAAGCTATTTTCGTTGATTACATTTTACAAACGATAATCTAATTTGCTACAGTTTTAATCATCAGTTTCTTTAGGGATAAATTGAGGACAGAAATGTTGAATTGATTTCAGTAGTAGGTACAGTACGGTACTCCACTTAGTACATTTTTAATTTATTTAATAAACGTCATGATACTATTATTAAAGTATTTTTCATCAATTGTTATATTTGGCCAGTTATTTTCAAATGTTTTTTGTGTTAAAAATATTCTTTTGATAGTAGTAGATGATCTTCGACCAGCTTCAGGCTGCTACAATGACAAAAATGCCTATACTCCTCACATTGACGAGTTAGCTGCAAATAGTTATGTATTTACTAGAGCATTTGCTCAGGTAGGTCTCTGAATTATTTCTTTGAGGAATGAAATGGAATGTAGACTAACCAAAGCATCTTGGGCACTATTTACTGGAATTTTAAGCCATAGAATACCATACGATACCGCGATACCGTACTTATTTAGGGGTAAAATGTAGAAAATGTATACTTCTTTGTTGAAACATTGTCTCCGCTAATTTTTATAGATCTATGAATTCGATGGACTTTTAGGGTCCTTGCTTAAAACTTCAATAATAATAATTATTGTGTTAGAAATAGGTAGGTGCTGAAGTTTTTCCTATCTACTGCAGTATCTAAGGGTGTGATCAAATTGAATGCGTAACTTGCAAGTTAGTGCAAGTGCACGTCAGATCATGCATGAGCCAAATACCAAAAACTGGAAAGTGTAAATAAAAAACACGTTTTGACTTGCGTGTAGCTGCTCACACTGAACGCAACCAGCAAGTGCATGCGTTCAGTGTGAGTGTTCCTATTGCTTTTTCTATATTTTGTTTCTCACCGGCGAGCTTGGCCATGCATGTCCAACGCGTGCACTTGCACATATAATGCATCCAATGTTATCATACGGTACCTTATAACTTGTATTATGAAGACCAGCAGTACAGAAAACTGTAAATATTTAGGCCTGTTGTATATTTAGGAATACATCATATGCAGAATACATTTATTGGACGTCTCCTCGGACAAATGACCGAAGAAGTAAAAGTAAAGGACTGCCGCTATGCATGAATAAGGACCAGACCACATCAAGCGTTTTTTTCAGGCGCCAACCCAATCAGTCATTGGGAGAGCTTTCTGCTCTGCTGACTCCCAAAACTCCATCTGAAAACGCCTAATATGTACTGGCCCTAAGTTGAATGTCAACTTTTGTGTTGTCTTGAGTTTATTTTATACTCTATTGATATAATTATAACCAATTTTTTACTTTCCTTGCCCTATTAGGTACCATAGGTAAGGAAAGTATTGCTTTCCGAAAAAAAATTAAGGTACCCCAATTTCTATACCTTTCAAGGTCCCCTGAGTCCAAAAAAGTGGTTTTTGGGTATTGGTCTGTGTGTGTGTGTATGAGTGTCTTTTGCGTCTGTGTACACGATATCTTCTCCCAATAAACGGAATGACTTGAAATTAGGAACTTGAGGTCCTTACAATATAAGGATCCGACACGAACAATTTCGATCGATTGCAATTCAAGATGGCGGCTAAAATGGCAAAAATGTTGTCAAAAACAGGGTTTTTCGCGATTTTCTAAAAAACGGCTCCAACGATTTTTATTAAATTCATACCTAAAATAGTAATTGATAAGCTCTATCAACTACCACAAGTCCCATATCTGTAAAAATTTCAGGAGCTCCGCCCCATCTTTGCAAAGTTTGATTTTAGATTCCCAATTATCAGGCTTCAGATAAAATTTAAACAGTAAATTCCAAGTGGAAAAGATTAAACATGAAAATCTCTACAATTGATGTTCAGTAACATTTTCACCTAAAATTGAAAATAAGGTACGAAATTCGAGAAAACTTGATTATCCAATAATTGCAAACTGTTGATTCTATTGAATGATTCACTATGTAGAGATAGCAGATCTCGTATGTCTCCAGCGTTATTGTCCTGTCACCAGCTGGCTCAGATCTTTGTTGATAAGTAGATTTGAGATGCGCGTGAACACTAACGTCAGGTGATCAATTTTCATAACGTCTAGGAAAGTTGTGTGAGTGCGCCACACCAGATTTTTGTAAATCGCACCTAACGTAACTTTTCTTTTTCAGCAAGCATTGTGCGCACCCAGTCGCAACTCATTTCTGACGAGTAGAAGGCCCGACTCTCTCCTCTTGTACGACTTCTACAGCTATTGGCGACATGTCGTTGGAAATTTTACCACTCTGCCACAGTTCTTCAAGGAACGCGGCTACGTCACCAAGTCCATTGGCAAAGTGTTTCATCCAGGTTTGTGTAGTAATTACTTGAATCAAGATTCAATAATCATTTATTGTCAGAAAACTTTAACAAAAATGCAAGACATAGTCAGCAATTCAATAAAACAAATTAAAATATAACAATAAACGTTAATAGTCATCATAGTCACATTGCAATATATACAAAAAGACAAAGATCAGTAAAATCTATGTAACATAAGAAACATTTTTAAAACAGGTATATCACAGTTGAGAAAATACAAAGACATCATCACAAATCCTCATAACCATATGGACAGCAGTCAATTAGAATCTTCTTTTGATAATACAGTTGGAATTTCTGAGCTTAAAATTCCTGAGCGAAGGAGAGAGGAACTGATTCTATCGATAAGACTACTTATTTGTTTTTAACATACGTTTATTAAGCGTGTTGAAACGTTTAATTTGTTTAAACAGTTTAATCTGTTATTCTATATTTCTTGTCTCTGCTACTATCTAGTCAAAACTAATATCATTCATACCCATTAATAGATTTTGTTAGTCTACTTAGTTTCAATTCACTTATATCTGAATCTATAAATTTCTTAATTGTTTAGAAAGCTTCACATTTCATACATCTGTTCAAAACTTAGAAAATTAATTTATAAATTCGTTCAATTAAGGAATGTCCTTCCTATCTATCAATTAAGAATGGTATTCTTGGCACTGATACAGTCAATTATCTGCTATGGTATTGTATCCTGGGGAAGTTGTGGGAGTTCAATTTTGCAACCTCTCATAATTCTTTATAAAAGAATAATAAAAATATGTTTGAAGAGACCCATAAGATATCCAACCGAAGTATTGTATAGAGAATTTGGCGTTTTTAGTGTTGATACCCTATTTGAAATAAATCTTTTGAAGTTTGTGTATTTAAGACGTTCAGAGTTTCCAGTTATGGATGAACATGTATATTCCACTCGTCGAAATCTTGCTAATAAATTAAAAGAACCCTTCACAAGAAGTAGAGTGGCCTCCTTACATGCTTTTGCTAAGGGACCACGACTTTTCAATAAACTGCAATCAGATATATCAGATGCACCCAGTTACATTTTGTTTAAGAATAGACTTAATCGCTTCTATGAAGAAAAACGTTTAATAGAGGTGTAATATTATTTACATTTTTTTGCTGTCTTCATTCAAATGTAATTTATTGTTAAAGATTCGTAATCCCATCTGTTGAAAAGCACACTGATTATTGTATAAAATTTACTTTTTTGTTTGATACCTCAAAATTGTTATTGTATTATATTAAGTTGACTTACTAGAGAGCGAGACATCCCTCATCGCAGGTTTAGCCTAAAGAGGGATGCACTGTGGTTTTTTCTGTTACATGCTTAATATTATTATCTATGTTCAATTATTATGCTTAAGGTATGTATTTGTATTACCAATTGTAATGTTCACAACATTATGTTTAATGTATGTATTTGTATTACCATTATTGTAAAAATGCAGTGAAATAAACGAATTATTATTATTATTATTATTATTATTATTATATTATTATTATTATTTTATTATTATTATTATTATTTCAAGGGATGGTGTTGGAGCTGGGGTGTAATTTATTGTAAAGGTATTGAGACTCAGATGAAGATGGCTATTGTGTGTCTTGGATACAGTAGTCTATTGTAGGGTATATCAATCCTTTTCTTGTGTTATGTGAATGTATAAGGAGTCGTTGAGGTGGAGTTGAGAGATTTTCTTTAGCATGAATAAGGCTATTTAGGATGTATAGTCCTGGGGCTGTATTGATATATAATTGACCGAGCGAAGTGAGGTCTAAGATTCAAGTCGACGGTTTGGCATTTCTCTTAATGTTTGAATGTTTATATGTTGCGCATTTACGGCGAAACGCGGTAATAGATTTTCATGAAATTTGACAGGTATGTACCTTTTTTAATTGCGCGTCGACGTATATACAAGGTTTTTGGAAATTTTGCATTTCAAGGATAATTGACCGAGCGAAGTGAGGTCTAAGATACAAGTCGACGGTTTGGCATTTCTCTTAATGTTTAAATGTTTATATGTTTCGCATTTACGGCGAAACGCGGTAATAGATTTTCATGAATTTGACAAGTATGTTCCTTTTTTAATTGCGCGTCGACTTATATACAAGGTTTTTGGAAATTTTGCATTTCAAGGATAATATAAAAGGGAAAAGGATCCTCCTTCATACGCCAATATTAGAGTAAAAATCAGACTATAGAATTATTCATCATAAATCAGCTGACAAGTGATTACACAGATGTGTGGAGAAGCCCGTCTATTGCTGTATTTCCATAAGGTCTATAGTTTCAATCAGGTACAGGTATAGTTTCAATGTGGATGAGAATACTGCGTGAGGTCTACTGTTCACAGAACTACTAGTTCAATAAAGTATTATTTACACGAGTCCATCATCTGACGAAGGCCAAGCATGCATCGGATAGCTTTCTTTTGCCACTTCATCCACTTTGCATCCGTTTAGCATCAGATCCATTCCCCCTTGTTAAATGGGAATTATTATTGTATTAATAATTGGAAATATTTCAACTGATTTTGTATTTTGAGGAAATGAAGATTTTGATTTTTTGAATTGATTGATTTATTGCTTATTGAATCCTCTAAGGCTGTGCAAAGGCTAAAAATAAACTTTTTAGTTGTGATATTTTTCAAAGCTTTTCGATTTGTATATCATCTAGCCATCAGAATGAAAAAGTTTTTCACAGGAAAACATTTTTTTTCTGATCATTACTTTTTGAGATATGAGCGCCTAAAGTTTAAATTTTTGGGACAGAACATTTCAAATTCGGTAAGAGATTCATGAGATTTAGAGGATTCTTCATGGTTTTGTTGATCCAGTAAAACAAAAATTTCCTGAAAATATCAATTTTTAAGAATAACTTCAAAAATTGATATTTTCAGTAAATTTTTGTTTCACTAGATCAACAAAACCATGAAGAATCCATCCTCTAAATCTCATGGATTTATATCTTACCGAATTTGAAATGTTCTGTCCCAAAAATTCAAACTTTAGGCGCTCATATCTCAAAAAGTAATGATCAGAAAAAAAATGTTTATTTTTAGCCTTTGCACAGCCTTAACTTGAAAATATCTTATGCTATCCTTTTTCTATGATTATTCGTATGACAATTGTCAATGTTATCATGAAAAGCTGATCACATGTACTCTCCACATATTCACTGCGTAGTTTGTTCCATTTTACTTTCCTTGCCCTATTACCATAGGTGAGGAAAGTATTGCTTTCCGAAAAAAATTAAGGTACCCCAATATCTAAATTTCTATACGTTTCAAGGTCCCCTGAGTCCAAAAAACTGGGTTTTGGGTATTGGTCTGTATGTGTGTGTGTGTGTGTGTGTGTGTGTATGAGTGTATGTGCGTCTGTGTACACGATATCTCATCTCCCAATTAACGGAATGACTTGAAATTTGGAACTTAAGGTCCTTTCACTATAAGGATCCGACACGAACAATTTCGATCAAATGCAATTCAAGATGGCGGCTAAAATGGCGAAAATGTTGTCAAAAACAGGGTTTTTCGTGATTTTCTCGGAAACGGCTCCAACGATTTTGTTCAAATTCATACCTAAAATAGTCATCGATAAGCTCTATCAACTGCCACAAGTCCCATATCTGTAAAATTTCAGGAGCTCCGCCCCATCAATGCAGATAGATTCCCAATTATCAGGCTTCAGATACAATTGAAACAAAAAAATCAAGTGGAGTAGATTGAGCATAAAAATCTCTACAATTAATGTTCAGTAACATTTTCACCTAAAATTGAAAATAAGCTTTAAATTTGAGAAAATATGATTATTCAATTGCAAATTATTGTTGATTCTATTGAATCATTTACTATGAAGAGATAGCAGACCTCAAGTGTGTCTCCAGCGTTATTGCCCTGTCACCAGCTGGCTCAAATCTTTGAATAGTAGACTTGAGATGCGCGGGAACACTAGCGTCAGGTGATCAATTTTCATAATGGCAAGGAAATTTGTGTTAGTGCGCCACACCAGATTTTTGAAAAAAAATTCAATTGAATTGCAGGTATCTCTTCGAACAACAGCGACGACCAGCCGTACAGCTGGAGTGAGCCGCCATACCACCCTGCCACCGAGCGCTACAAGGAGTGGCCAGTGTGTGGAGCCGGACATCGCAACCTGGTATGCCCGGTTTACACCGACCTGCAGCCGGGAGGCACGCTGCCCGACCTGCAGAGTGTGGCCGAGGCAAAAAGGTTCGTCGCGAGCCGCGCCGAGGCTCGAGGTTCTGCTTCAAGCCGGCCGTTTCTGCTCGCCGTAGGCTTTCACAAGCCGCATGTGCCGCTCAAGTTTCCGAAACGGTTTTTGGGTAAGTTGCAAGCTCCATTAACGAGCGTAACGATCTCTAATCGACGGCTAGAGCCTCAAATCGTCCGTTTGTACAGTCAACGATTTACTTACATTTAATTAGTTACATCTATCAAATTCAATGTCCAACACATATTCATTGAATTATTGACCGAGCGAAGTGAGGTCTAAGATTCAAGTCGACGGTTTGGAATTTCTCTTAATGTTTGAATGTTTAAATGTTTATATATTGCTCATTTACGGCGAAACGCGGTAATAGATTTTCATGAAATTCGACAGGTATGTTCCTCTTTTAATTGCGCGTCGACGTATATACAAGGTTTTTGGAAATTTTGCATTTCAAGGATAATATAAAAGGGAAAAGGAGCCTCCTTCATACGCCAATATTAGAGTAAAAATCTGTTGTGGCGCACTCACACAACTTTCCTTGCCGTTATGAAAATTGATCACCTGATACTAGTGTACACGCGCATCTCAAGTCTACTATTCAGTGATTTGAGCCAGCTGGTGACAGGGTAATAACGCTCGAGACACACATGAGGTCTGCTATCTATTCATAGTGAATGATTTAATAGAATCAACAATAATTTGCAATTGAATAATCACATTTTCTCGAATTTAAAGCTTATTTTCAATTTTAGGTGAAAATGTTACTGAACATTAATTGTAGAGATTTTCATGCTCAATCTACTCCTAATCTACAATCTACAATCTAATCATTTTTTTTTTTGTTTCAATTGTATCTGAAGCCTGATAATTGGGATTCTATCTGCATTGATGGGGCGGAGCTCCTGAAATTTTTACAGTTATGGGACTTGTGGCAGTTGATAGAGCTTATTGATGACTATTCTAGGTATGAATTTGATCAAAATCGTTGGAGCCGTTTCCGAGAAAATCACGAAAACCCCTTTTTTTGACAACATTTTCGCCATTTCAGACATCATCTTGAATTGCATTTGATCGAAATTGTTCGTGTCGGATCCTTATAGTGGAAGGACCTTAAGTTCCAAATTTCAAGTCATTCCGTTAATTGGGAGATGAGATATCGTGTACACAGACGCACATACACTCATACACACACACCAATACCCAAAAACCACTTTTTTGGACTCAGGGGACATTGAAATTGAAACGTATAGAAATTTAGAAATTGAGGTACCTTAATTTTTTTCGGAAAGCAATACTTTCCTTACCTATGGTAATAGGGCAAGGAAAGTAAAAATCAGACTATAGAATTATTCATCATAAAGTGACAAGTGATTACACAGATGTGTGGAGAAGCCAGTCTATTGCTGTATTTCCATGAGATCTATAGTTTCAATCAGGTACTTGTGGATGAGAATACTGCGTGAGGTCTACTGTTCACATAACTACTAGTACAGATCAAGTACAATAGTGGTCAGCCTTTAGTGAGGTCCACATTAAAATGGCAGCGGAGAAAGATAGGAGAAACACGTTGCTGATCCTATGTCTTGTCAATGCCTTCTATAGACGGTAGCTGATACAGGTTTAATGATGAAATATTAACTGTTCATTCTCGTTTAAAATAATCAATTAAACAAAAATTATTTGAATTATTTATTATTTATTTTGAATTATTTTACTAAGCAAGAAATATATTTTTCAATAATTTCATAATTAAAATGAAATATCTTGTTAATTAAATATTAATATTGTACACTGTTAAAAGACTATCTGGCAACTAATGATCTTAGTATAATGTCCCAACAAATCTTCATGTTTGCCGATGATACCGGGTTCAAACCCTCTCAATACCAAAAGTTTTTTAACCAGATCACTCCCGTGTTATCGGATGGACACGTTAAATTGTCGGTCCCGGCTGAAGTATGACAGTCGTAAGGCCCATTGACGGCTTAAATTATATATTCAGGCGGTGGGACCTTCCCGCAAGGGACTCCCCACCAACAAAAGCCATACGAATTTACTTTTTTACCGCAGTTCTTAATAAGCATAAAAATGATGCTCAAGCTGTTGCACTGTCACAGAGGAATCTGGAGTCGGTGCAGACTTGGTTGAATGCCAACGAACTGTTCCTCAACAAAGCCAAAACCACAACAGTCACTTTTAGGCTCAAAAAGGCATCAGCAACAAATGATACTGTTAAGAGGTAGAAATTCCTAGGAATAATTATTGAGCCTACTCTAAGTTGGGCACAACACATTGCTGTTGTGAAAAGTAGGTTGAGCAGCGGTGTGATTGTGGGCAGCTGCACCAACATGGACTACGTCACGCTTATTTTGGTATTTTTCATCCACACATTTCATATGGCCTTATAGTCTGGGGCTGATCTTCACAAGCACAAGACATTTTCATAATGCAAAAGAGGGCTGTCAGAGTCATCGCCAGGGAAACATTGTACAGATATTTATAAAGGTCTTCGCATTCTAACTCTATATTCATTATATATATTGCAATGCTTGCTATTTCTGAAAGCAAATCCGGAGAAAATGGAGTTGAAAAATGTAATTCATTCTTATAAGACAAGATCCAATCAGACGCTCAATGTAACACGAAGCAGACTGCATAAACTGATCAAAGTCCCTCGAATGTTGCAATTAAATTGATGAATAGGCTTCCTATTGAGGTGACGCAAATTAATGACACGAGGTTCAAACAGATTTTAGAAACATTTCTCTTGAAACATTTCCCTTTTACAGGGTTAAAGAGTTTATCGGCATGAAAATGAATGTAGAAGATTTCGATATTTAGAACTTATTAATATTACTGTTATAAGAATAGGATTAATATACCGTACATGTTTTTATTGTAAATGTGACTTTGCATTGTTTTTTATTGACAATATTTGTATTGACTGAGTGTTGTAACTGTTACATTGACTGGCCTATATGTCAAATTGTGACATCCTGTTTTTGGCTAATAAATTTATTTATTTATTTATTTAAAGCAAAACGAGAAAGAGATACCGCTATTGTCATTAAAAAACAATGCAAAGTCACATTTACAATAAAAACATGTACGGTATATTAATCCTATTCTTATAACAGTAATATTAATCGCTATCCGCTTTTTTATTTGCACTTGTGGATGTTTACTGTGAACTTTTCTTCTTTTATCGTTTTCTTTCGAACTCTGTTTTCCAATCAGTCATTTTCTTTTAAATTTATCGTCTATTTGGAATGTTCACATTCACTTTGTCTTCTTTTCCCATTTTCTCGTAAACACTGTCTTCTTCATTGTACTTTCCTTCTAAACTCTGTTGTCTATTTTTTAAAATTTTTATTAATTTGGTTACTTGTTGTCGTAGATTACCATCCGTTGGAGAATGTGACATTGCCGGACAACAGACAGCGACCCTATGGATCGCCGACGGTCGCTTGGAATCCGTGGAATGATTTGCGCGAAAGGGACGACATTGCCAAACTCAAACTGCTCTTTCCGTTTCAACCAATGCCAGGTGGACCATTGTCAATTGAATTTAGTTTATTTCATCAACA
>NC_052519.1:5156623-5231420 GCF_014356525.2 Nilaparvata lugens
TTCAAACTGATCGAAAGAATAAAATTAAAAAATCAATATCTAATTTTGACAGCTGTAATATTTACAATGTTAAAGTATATTTGAATAGTGAGTATTATCCATACGAAAATCTGCTAGGTAAGAAGGAGGTTTTATACCGCATGTTCCTGGATTTTGCACCCTCGTATTATAATCATTCAATCAATAGCGAACTCGGAACAGAAATCGATTTTAAAACGTTTTGTGAATCAACACCGCTGATTGTTGTAGATTGTTCACACCAACCAAGTCATTTGAAATCATCGACAGATGTTCGTATTGAAATGGAATTTAATAGTGCAGTACCTGCAAATACTTCCGCGTATTGTGTTTTAATTAGCGATCGTGTGATGGAGTACACGCCACTCACGAGCATGGTGAAAGAAGTTCAGTAATTTGTTGATAGAGTGCATCACTGCAGGTTATATAAGGTGTGTACTGCACCAAATGTAAGCCATTATCAGTTTTACCTTTGAACAGGAATCATGTCCTATTCTTTGTGTTCTGATATTTTGGTGGACAAGCCACAAACTCGCTCTATCCAGTGTGATCTTGATTCTGATATTTTGGACAAAGCTCAGTCGTCGCTACTTTACGATATTGAATCAACAAATTTCTATTATGAACCAAGGAGAAGCAGTACACCAATCCAGAAGTCGGGAGAGGAGGAGGGGGAGGGGGCGCCAGAGGTGGAGGAACAGAAACGTGAAGAGGAACAGAAAGGAGTGCAAAAGCAGACACCTACGAAAATGCTACGGTTGATCTTCACTGGTTTAAACAAACTTGTAATCAAATTATTGTGAAAGAACTTGCTATTGTCGATGAGAGCAATAATATGTTGTATTTCATTTCAAATCACCATTTCCAAAGACGGAATTGACTACAAAATTGTTTAACGATGTAACATGGCTGGAACGTAACTATCATAAAATAAAATGGAGCGATGGAGATTTGGAATGGAATGAGACAATTATCCGTGAATACCTCGCAGGTTATGAAAAAATTTTTACAAAAGGAACTGAGAAAGCAAAGTTTTTGAGAAGATTGCATTCTAACGTACAATGCATACCGGAGGACTTTCTCAAGCCCGATTTCAGCTTTTTCACCACTTCGTGGTGTTATGATGAATGTAAGATACATAAGTATAGACCCGATGGAAGGTGTGCTTTATTCTCTGCCCAACATTATAATTCTCTGCTGTTTAAAAATATGTATCAAACAAATAATTTCTTGTGCGAGAATACTCGTATGAAAAGTATGAAATTGGCGCCTATGTATACGAATGCTCAGAAAAGAAACTTTGCACGTTATGGATTCTTCTACAACGGAAAGGAATTACAGTGTGTTTATTGCTCGCATGCACTGAGACTGCATAAAGCTCGCACATGTTGTCTGTCTACAGACAAAGAAAGACCGTTTAATTACTCTATAATAGTGCCAGCCTACACATAGTTTTACTACTCGACAACGATGGATCCGGCAAAGTGGTTATCTGCTGACAACGAATTGGAAGTGAGGTTAAAAAACTGCATAGACTGGTATGATGAGTGTGAAAGTGCAATTCAGAAATCATCTAGTGAAAATTATAGTTTGGCGAAACAATTAAAGGCTATTTTTCTAAGCACAGTTAATTTGAACGATATAAAAGACTATTTGTGCTATTACCGTCCATACAATTTGTCTGTAGATAAATTGATTAAAATTGAAGATGAAGTTATGATGTATTGTTGTAGTGAAATTTTTTAATTCAGATATTTCCTCGAACATTTTGGTTTAGTATCAGTGTAGACTTGATTGAGTGAGCACGCGAGAAACGCCCCCTCAGACACAACTGTTACAGCTTGAGCTTATCAAGAGATACGCCCCCTCAGAGTCAACTCTGTTACAGCTAAGTGCACATTATTGTTCATAACATAACATTGATGTCAATTTCATTCAATGAATTTGATTCTATTGCAAAAAATATTAAATTTTCAACAGGATTCCAAGGCGATGATTTACCGTTAACAAAAACAGAAAATGTACATTTTCCAATTTTATCTGAGATTTTCGAATTATTGAACATACTAGATACAGGTCATCTACATTATTGTAGTGCAAATGATTTCTCAACTATTGTTACAAATACCGATGAACTTTGGAAATGCTTGTATGACATTGCAGATAAAAAATGTAAAAGATCAACTTAGATCATTCTGTTAAGACATCAATAGAGCTGATACCCCAAGTGATATAGGTCTGAGGATATCTATAGCCATTTTTGGAATGCTTGTTCGTACTAAATTTACTATAGATATTCTCGGAGAGCACACTTAAAAAGCAATGCCTGCGGTTTGTACAGCACATAGAAAATTTGTGAAATTTTTCTTAACTGTCGGGTGGAAAGCAAACCAATCACTTTTTACAGTAGAAATATGCATTCACTTTAATTTGTCAGTAGAAAAGGGAAAAAGGGAAATTATTTTTTCACTCATTTAGCATTCACTTTAATTTGACAGTATAAAGATGTATTCACTCAGTATAAAGATGGATTCACTTTGCATTTAAAGATTTTAGGGTTGCATTTAAAGTAATATCCTTGCATTTAAAGATCCTTGCAACTAACTCTAGAACGAGAAACTTGAAGAGTAATAGGGTTTTAGCACATCTACAAAAGAGTTTCTTATCTATACTAGACTGGGATTTAATCTGTCAGTATAAGTTGAATTGGGTTCTTAGAGATTCATGATGCTGAAGTAAGATCTGACTGAGAGAATAATTTGAGCATATCTTCCAAGGTTGACTCTCACTGTCAGTATTTAGCACATCTACAAAAGAGTTTCTTATCTACACATCTACAAAAGAGTTTCTTATCTATACTAGACTGGGATTTAATCTGTCAGTATAAGTTGAATTGGGTTCTTAGAGCTTCATGATGCTGAAGTAAGATCTGACTGAGAGAATAATTTGAGCATATCTTCCAAGGTTGACTCTCACTGTCGTATTTAGCACATCTACAAAAGAGTTTCTTATCTACACATCTACAAAAGAGTTTCTTATCTATACTAGACTGGGATTTAATCTGTCAGTATAAGTTGAATTGGGTTCTTAGAGCTTCATGATGCTGACTTAAGATCTGACTGAGAGAATAATTTGAGCATATCTTCCAAGGTTGACTCTCACTGTCAGTATAACATTAGATGGAGTCACTTTAATTTGACAGTAGAAATATGGATTCACTTTAATTTGACAGTAGAAAGATGGATTCACTTTAATTTGACAGTAGAAAGATGGATTCACTTTAATTTGACAGTAGAAAAGGGAAAAAGGGAAATTATTTTTTCCCTCACTGTCTCTCTTCCTCCCCCTCGTCCTCACTGGGAGAGGGAGAGGGAGAGGGAGAGGGAGAGGGAGAAGGAGAGGGAGAGGGAGAGGGAGAAGGAGAGGGAGAAGGAGAGGGAGAGGAGAGGGAGAGGGAGAGGGAGAGGGAGAGGGAGAAGGAGAGGGAGAGGGGGAGGAGAGGGGGTGGAAAGGGGGAGGAGAGGGGGAGGAAAGGGGGAGGAGAGGGGGAGGAAAGGGGGAGGAGAGGGGGAGGAAAGGGGGAGGAGAGGGGGAGTTTTCGCATGCGCAGAGGGGGAGGGGGGAGGGGGGAGGGGGATTTGCGCAAAAATTTTTCCTTATTTCTCGCGGATTGCGCAAAAAAACCGGTCTGAAGTCTCTAATATAGGCTACTGTGGAGAAGCCAGTCTATTGCTGTATTTCCATAAGGTCTACAGTTTCAATCAGGTACTTGTGGATGAGAATACTGCGTGAGGTCTACTGTTCACAGAACTACTAGTTCAATAAAGTGTTATTTACACGAGTCCATCTGACGAAGGCCAAGCATGCATCGGATAGCTTTCTTTTGCCACTTTAGCATCCGTTTAGCATCAGATCCATTCCCCCTTGGTAAATGGGAATTATTATTGTATTAATAATTGGAAATATTTCAACTGATTTTGTATTTTGAGGAAATGAAGATTTTGATTTTTTGAATTGATTGATTTATTGCTTATTAAATCCTTTAAGGCTGTGCAAAGGCTAAAAATAAACTTTTTAGTTGTGATATTTTTCAAAGCTTTTCGATTTGTATATCATCAAGCTATCAGAATGAAAAAGTTTTTCTCAGGAAAAAAAATTTTTTCTGATCATTACTTTTTAAGATATGAGCGCCTAAAGTTTAAATTTTTGGGACAGAACATTTCAAATTCGGTAAGAGGTTCATGAGATTTAGAGGATAGATTCTTCATGGTTTTGTTGATCTAGTAAAACAAAAATTTCCTGAAAATATCATTTTTAAGAATAACTTTTTCAAAAATTGATATTTTCAGAAAATTTTTGTTTCACAAGATCAACAAAACCATGAAGAATCCATCCTCTAAATCTCATGGATTCATATCTTACCGAATTTGAAATGTTCTGTCCCAAAAATTCAAACTTTAGGCGCTCAAGCATATCTCAAAAAGTAATGATCAGAAAAAAAAATTTCCTGAGAAAAACTTTTTTATTTTGATAGCTTGATGATATACAAATCGAAAAACTTAGAAAAATATCAAGAGTAGAAAGTTTATTTTTAGCCTTTGCACAGCCTTAACTTGAAAATATCTTATGCTATCCTTTTTCTATGATTATTCGTATGACAATTGTCAATGTTATCATGAAAAGCTGATCACATGTACCCTCCACATATTCACTGCGTAGTTTGTTCCATTTTTGAAATAAATTCGATTGAATTGCAGGTATCTCTTCGAACAACAGCGACGACCAGCCCTACAGCTGGAGTGAGCCAGCCACCCTGCCACCGAGCGATACAAGGAGTGGCCAGTGTGTGGAGCCGGACATCGCAACCTGGTATGCCCGGTTAACACCGACCTACAACCGGGAGGCACACTGCCCGACCTGCAGAGTGTGGCCGAGGCAAAAAGGTTCGTCGCGAGCCGCGCCGAGGCAAAACGTTCTGCTTCAAGCCGGCCGTTTCTGCTCGCCGTAGGCTTTCACAAGCCGCATGTGCCACTCAAGTTTCCGAAACGGTTTTTGGGTAAGTTGCAAGCTCCAAATTTGAACCAAAAATGAACCGTTACATTGCCAACCTAGTTCGAGGGTTATTCTCCAGAGAGCTCTACTGTTGAAACGTAACCCCCACCACCTACTACTTACATACTAAGACTGCCCAGCAGTGTATCAATGAATGAATTGAATGAATGACCACAAGAAAGAGTGGGAATGGGAGGGGAATAGATGAGAAGTCTGTTACACTCTCTCTGTCTCTCAATTCCAGCTAGCTTTTGCCATATCCATGCCATGTGTGACTTATTAGTTCGTTGAAACGTGACAGTGACAGTTCATCCAGTCATTTGTGATAAGTTACTATGGGTTTTCATTTATAGAAACGTTTTGCCTTGTTTATTCTAGACAATCCTTGTTAGTGAATAATACTTTTTCTATTCTATTCCTATTGACTTCGAATTACGTGAAATGTTATAAAAATGTTGAAGTGCATGCGACCAAATTATTTATCATAAAAAATGGACGAAACGCCGAAGCCTCATCAAAGTCGCCGACGCTTTAGACACAAAAGTGGACGCAGATTGAAACTTAGCGCGAAACCGCTTAAACGAAGAGGAACAGCGTTAATTCAATACTGGGCTTCCAAAAGGTAAGCTAATATTTGATACACATCCATAATTTCTTTCATCAAGAACCATAACAATCAATATATCTCCATTTTTAATTTGAGTAATAAAGCTTCAATTCTCAATCGAATATACAATTATAATTATGTCAACGTTTTTAGAAATATTGAACAGTTTCACGATTCTATGCTATGAAAGCTCAGGGAACTTGGAAAACACCCATTCAAAAAATGTCAATTGTCAATTACGAATAGTGTAATCGGCAGACCTATCTTACACTAATTTTACTGCATTTTCCATAATATATTTTCACTATTTTTTGAATGGGAAATTCGCCATTGCCACCTATGAATAGTCCTATTGATCTTAGGTATCATTGGAATTGTGAAAAAATTTGCTAACTTTTTTTGTCTCTTGTACATTTTCTGTAAAATGGACGGTTTTCGAGATATTCGCCATCAAAAATTTAAAATGGCCGCCATTTTGAAAAATTTCAACGAAATTTTTTTTTTTATTTTTTATAGTTGAGTCTTTATAGCTTAAATATTCATGCCAAATTTCAGATCAATACAACATTTCGTTCTTGAGATAAAAATTTTTAAGTGAAAAAAACAAAATGGCAGCTATAAGGATAACCGCTGAGTTTTGGACACTTCAAATATGACATTTGTAGTCTCCTAGCATCCAGGTACAATACCCTAAAATTCTCGACACTACTTCTGAAACACCCTGTATATAACATCTGCTTTGGAGATAGGAACAATCAGACTATAGAGTTATGCATAATCAATCAGCTGACAAGTGGATCATTCATTGCATGCATTACACAGTTGTCTGGCCGTGTCTATTTTTATTAGATAGGGTTTCAATATTTTTTCTGATGCGTGCCCATCAGTATCAATATTCACACATTTGAAAAACAAATTCAATGGGTGATTGAAAATGAAATAGAAAACTATTAAATGAACTAAATAATGCTGAATAAATTATAATATTCTTGATTGGAGAATATTAATATTATAGAATAGTTGAGAAATATTTTTATCAGATGGAAAGATTATCACGGAACTGGATAAATTATCATATGGGACAAATTCAAACGTGAACTGAGTTTATTAGTCTAGTTATGAGTTTTTGATTTTGGAGAAAACAAATAACAGTTTTTAAGAGTAAATTATGATTTAACTGAATCAACTAGAACAGGTGACATCAGATACTTGTGGATGAGAAAACTGCGTGAGGTCTAATGTTCACAGAACTACCAGTATATCTAGTTTAATGATAAATTTTTCCAGCTTAATTAGTTTCAAAGCTGATAGGATCGAGGGTTACTTTGAACTATTATTTAATTGGGGATTGGAATCGCATGAAGTTGATGCAACTGATTAATAATTGAGATTGAAGGGAGTGCTCAAAATTATTCTACAAATCAAATTATAAAGAAATAATTATTATGCGATATTCAGTGACCGTTTCAATGTATGTACTGGATGAATGAATTTGTTAGAGGCTTGGCTTACCTTATTGAAGAGTCGCACTTCTATAACCACTGTTGCCGGCGGCGCCTAATGTGCTGAACTGCTGGAGATGAAGCTTAATATGTTGCGCTTCTCAAAGACACTGTGTTACAGGAGCTGTGGATTGCAATTTGTGCTTGTGCGACTGATACACTTTAACTAGATTTTCAAATCTATTTGGGCCTATATAGACTTCTAGTTCCACTTCCACCCTACATTTGAAGAGTGGTGGAGGAAAGATCTGCCAATGGTGGTGTGTATGTTACAAATTCCCCCATGTTATTGGTGATTCATTATTGAGTTTCAAACACGCCCCTCAAAAACTCTCTATTTTCGAAATTCTACCTTTAATTTATTCTCTGTTGTTCATTCAAAGAAAAACCTTTTCAAAGTTGCACTTCTTTGCTTAGATTTGTGATTCTCAAACAATGCAGAGGCGGTTCATGTTTGATGTTTTGTCTTTTATATTGCAGTCTCAACATAGAAAGTATTCTTTTCTATCCTAGTTCGCAGGAATTTTGCATTCTCTAGAACATATTTTGTCTTAAAGGAGAGGGCTTGGGTTTATTGCTTTATTTTTGTTCCTCTTTTCTGTTATGTTCTCTGACAATTATATATATGGTTATACCTTCTTTCAGAATTCAATAGTGCTCTGTTTCTGTTTTAAAAGAATAGAGAGAGTCTTTACGCTATACATATGAAAACGTCACAAATCACAAGGAAAGTGAAGAGAGAACTGTCATGTGACATTGGACTCTTTCAACCCCTGTCGTAGTGACTTGCGTACCGTAGCTAATGCAGAGTAACATGACGAATGCAAGATATTGTTGTTGATTCTTCATGAATTCCTAGATTACTACAATCAATAAAATTCCTACATTACTACAATCAATAGAATCGAAATATAAAAATTGTTTTCGTGCACGTTCTGTTTCTACGAAATTCATTGTGAGTAAAAGATAATTGAATGGGTTTTGGAGATCTCATTCAGCGACATAAGAAATGCAATAACAAAAACTATTTTATTCGCCAAGTCGTTCGCCAAGAATTCAATAGAGGACTAAGAGTACTACTATCACTAATATTAACTTTGGATTTTTTTTTTGTGAAAACTGTGCTTGTACAGAATTCATTCGAGAACAGGAATGATTCTATATATGTTAAACAATTCATTCAGTCCATTACAAAGGACAAAATGCGATGCACTTGACTTTTGTGGTCCATTATTCAAGAACTCCCAGAAGGAGTTAATCAACTAGTATTGAACTTTGACATTTTTTTTCGTGAAGACTGTGCTTGTACAAAATTCATTCATGATCAGGAATGATTCTATATATGTTAAACAATGCATTTATTCCATAATAACAGGTGAAATGCAATACACTTGACGTTCGTGGTTGATTATTCAGAATTCTTCATAGTATCACTTTTACTAATATTGAACTTTAAAATTTTTTTCGTAAAAACTGTGCTTGAGCAAAATTCATTCAAGATCAGAAATGATACTATATATAACAACATTGTAACATGCAATACATTGAACATACATTAGTATGTTCAACATTGCATTCAGTCCAGAATAACAGGAGAAATGCCATGCACCTGACTTTCGTGGTTGATTATTCAAGAATTCTCCATAGTATCACTATTACAAATATTCAACTTTGAAATTTTCCCCTGAAAACTGGGCTTGCATATTTCATTTGTGGTTGAAGATGATTCAATAGATCATGTTTTCGACTTGAATACAGTATTTTATTCATTCAAAGTAATACAAATCGTACTATCACGCCTGCATATACCGTCTGCATGAGCGGTAGCATAGCTGGCAAGTAGCCAGCGTAGGGAAATAATCAATGATATGTATGACCTTGACTCCATCTTCAAAAGCGTCTAAAAAAAAACGGTGCTTGTACAAAATTCGATTTTTGCATATTCAGACGACACAAAATTCGTAGTTTATTGTCAATTTTTTTCGGATTTTTTCTGACATGTGCACTACAAGTTCACACTTCCAGCATAGGAAAATTAGCATTGAAAAATGACCTTGACCGCGACTTCAAATGCGAGTAAAAAAAAAACGGTGCTTGTACAAAATTTGATTTTTGGATATTCTGCCGACACAAAATTCGTAGTTTATTGTCAATTTTTTTCAAATTTTTTCGGGCTTGTGCACTACAAGTTCACGGAGCCGTCGAGAGCATGTGTTTTCAAATAATGGTGACGTCGCGGAGACTAGACTTCCTCAGAGTTTGAATGATTTGGATATTATATCACTTATCCACGAAATATACCACAAAACTAATGAAATTCTACAATATTAAATTCAAGAGTACCACAACCTTCTGTCTTCTATGTTACCATGTTCATATGTTCTGTGTTGAAAATTTTATATTCCCACAATAATTATGACAATGGTCGATTTCATTGAATTTGATTAACATATTTTACAATGTTACTTCTACTAAAAAAAATTGATCGTTATAAATACACCAAAATCGTAACATATGACCTATTAATACAATTGCAGCTCGAAATGGATCAAGAAACCATTGTCTTGAATTTAAAGTCAATACACTACCAAAAGCTGTATTATAGTTGGTACCTACAATAACATGATTTGATGAGCTTTCTAAGATTGAAGTTTTTTTTTAGAATTCTCATCATATATTTTTTCTCATTATATTTATTATCCTTCCACAAATTTTCCATGAATTTTCTAACAAAAAATTGTGTTTTCAGGAGCCAACACCAAAGAAAACCTTGTTGAGAAATGTGTCTCCAGTGAGGCGGTCTTCTCGAAAAACACGGGAAACGCTACAAATGACAATGAAGCTGCTAACAGAGATTCTGACCTTAGAAGGAGACAAGGCTCGATAAGGGACATCGGTACTAATCTTTAAATAATTGAACCTGATATTAGATTTTAGTGTAGCTTGTAAGTTATTGAACACTATTTTTAAAATTTGTAAAATAAAACCATATGACTGAGACTAATTTTTATTACAAACTAGCTGGCCCGGCGAACTTCATACCGCCAAATACTTAATGCATCTCATGACAAACTTTAGCTGGATGCACACCTGAGGAGGCGCGATGCAGCATTTTGCATCCAGTTGCTTCTTGCTTATTGGTTTGAATGGAAGAACTCACACACACTGAATCGGGCCTGGCGTTGAACGGTGTGATAAGGCAATCTCCATAAGATCAACACTTTGTATCACCAAGCCGCGCCTCCTCAGGTGTGCTTATCCTCAGCTTTATCTGATTCACAATATTTTTATGAAAATTATCCAACAATCACTATTCACATTTATATCTCAATATGGGCTTCCTTTGTGCTTAGTTATATATTTATTTTGTAATAATTTACTAAAATCAATTAATTCCAAACACCGAAGACAGCACAATTATTTGAAACAGAGCAATGTCTTTTGAGCATGTAAGTCTTCAACCTGATGCCGCACTGCTGGATGGTTACACACAGAACAGTCATTTTGTTTTTAATCGGGGCGTTTAGAATAAAATACATGGGCGGTTATGGAGCAGCACACATTCTTGCCTACTATCTACCAACAGCTGTTGGATGACGAATGATTATAACAGCTGATTTTTACTCTGTGTATGGCCCTGTCTCGTCTACTTGTCTACTATCTACTGAAGGCTGTTGTATGACGCAATGATTTTAACAGCTGATTTTCATTTCTGTGTGTGGCCAGTTTAGAAATCTTCTCCCATAAGGATTACATGCAAACTTTAAAGGACCGTAGGAAAGAGCCCTTGACGGATTATACATTTCATAGGCCATAAAAAAATCATCAAATTAGGTGCACACATAGAAAAGTTATTGAATGTCAAAATTTGAGGCTCGATATTTGATAATTCATATTGATTTATTCCACAATAATCTCATTGATTTTCTTGACATCTTCATATCCACGAATATTAAAATAGTTTCTAAAATCAGCACACTATATTGGGGTCCACGTTATAATGGCAGTAGAGAATGTTAGGAAAACAGCGTTGTCAATTCCCTGCCCTGTCACTATGTTACAGAAAGACAGTAGACAGATGTTAACGGAAGCGCGTTAAAATAGAACTGAATAATTGAATAAAAATTGAGTTCTATTTTATTATTATGATAATTGAATATGTTGTGTATTATAGCCCAGCTGAAATCATGAGTCGGCACTAAAGGATAGTCTGTGAGATAATAATAATAATAATAATACTGAGGGTGATGCCCACATAAGCTCTTAGGCTTGTGCGTGGGTAATGAGTGAGAGGGATGATGATGAGAGGTGACTATTTTTTAGGTAGTCGGGACCGACAACTTAATCATGTTTCTGTACATGAAGGATATAGTATGTGTATAATAATAATACTGAGGGTGATGCCCACATATTCTCTTAGGATTGTGCGTGGGTGATGAGTGAGAGGGATGATGATGAGAGATGACTACTTTTTAGGTAGTCGGGACCGACAACTTATCGTCTCCTCTGACAGATGAAGGTATCTCCGTTGATATCTCCCAAATGGCATCAGCTTATATAAATGAATGGAAAAATACAGAAATAGCAAGCACATAATAGTAGGGGCGTTTCGAGAGAACTGATGGGTTTCTTTGTTCGAAAACCCCCTCCCCCCTCACCCCTCTCGTCCATCTCACCTCCCCTTCCCCTCGCCCACAGGATGGGGGGTGTTCTAAAAATAGATTTCCCCTTCACCTTGACCAGTGGTGATGAGGGGTATGAAAAGAGAGAAAGATATATCTCTCTCTCACTCTTTCTAAAAATAGATTTCCCCTTCCCCTTGCCCAGTGGTGATGAGGGGGGTGAAAAGAGAGAAAGATATATCTCTCTCTCACTCTTTCTAAAAATAGATTTCCCCTTCCCCTTGCCCAGTGGAGATGAGGGGGATGAAGAGAGAGAAAGATATATCTCTCTCTCTCAAATAGATTTTCCCTTCCCCTTGCCAAGTATAGATGAGGGGGATGAAGAAAGTGAGGGAAAAAATAATTTCCCTTTGAGGGGAAAAATTCCCTAATGCTATACTGACAGATTAAAGTGAATCCTTTACACATTTCACCACAACTATTCATAATTTCATCTTCAATTTTAATTAACTTATCTATACACAAATTATGAGGACGATAATAACATAGATAGTCTCTTATGTCATTTAAATTAACCGTGCTTAGAAAAATGTCTTTTAATTGTTTCGCCAAACTACAATTTTCATGAGTTGATTTCCTAATTGCACTTTCACTCATCATAACAATCAATACAGTTTTTTAACCTCACTTCCAACTCCTTGTCAGCAGCCAACCACTTTCTTGGATCCATGATAAGTGAATGAACAATACTAAGTGTAGGCTGGCACTATTATAGAGTAATTAAGTGGTCTTTCTTCATTAATTGCAGACAGACAACATGTACATGCTTTATGCAGTCTCAATGCATGCATGCAATAAACACACTGAATCTCTTTTCCGTTGTAGAAGAATCCATAACGAGCAAAGTTTCTTTTCTGCGAATTCATGTACATTGCGGCCATTTTCATACTTTGAATTCGATTGTTTTCACACATGAAATTATTTGTTTGATACATATTTTTAAACAACAAATAATTATAATGTTGAGCAGAGAACAAAGCACAGCGTCCATCTGGTCTATTTTTATGAATGTTACACACACCATAACACCATGAACTAGTGAAAAAGCTGAAATCGGGTTTTGCAAAATCCTCTGGTATACATTGAACATTAGTATGTAATCTTCTTAAAAACTTTGCTTTCTCAGTTCCTTTTGTGAAAATTTTCTCATAACCTACAAGGTAATCACTTAATAATGAGTCAGTGTATTCTAAATCTCCATCCTCCCATTTAATTTTGCACTCAATTCTGTCTTTGCAAATGGTGATTTGAAATGGAATACAATATAATTATTAAACTGATCAATTATGGCAAGTTCTTTCACAATAATTTGATTACAATCTTGTTTAAACCAGTGAAGATCAACTGTAGCAATTTTCGTACTCGCTTGCTTGTCCACTTCTTTCTCTTCGGCGGGCTCGTCGAATCCTCCGTCTTTCTCCCTCTCCTCCTCCTCCACCCGTTTCTGCTCCTCCTCCACCTGCAGTGGCTTCTGGATTGGTGTACTGCACCTTGGTTCATAATAGAAACTATCGGAATCAAGATCGCACTGGATACCAATAGACTGAGTTTGCGCTTTGTCCAAAATATCAGAACACAAAGAATAGGACATTTTAGATGTTACCTGTTCAAAGGTGAAACTAATAATGAACCAAATTGTCAGAGTGCACACCTTATATAATATTGCAGCCGGTGTGCTCTATCAATAAAATTACTGAACTTCTTTCACCATGCTTGTCACAGGTGTGTACTACATCACACGATCGCTAATTAAAACGCAATAGGCAGAAGTATTTGCAGGTACTGCACTATTAAATTCCATTTCAATACGAACATCTGTCGATGATTTCAAATGACTTGCTTGGTGTGAACAGTCCACAACAACCAGTGGTGTTGAATCACAAAACGTTTTAAAGTCAATTTCTGTTCCGAGTTTGCTATTTATTGAATGATTATAATACGAGGGCGCGAAATCCAAAAACATCCGGTATAATAGTTCCTTTTCACCTAGCAGATTTTCATATGGATAATACTCGCTGTTCAAATATACTTTAACATTGTAAATACCACAGCTATCGAAATTAGATATTGATTTTTTAATTTTATTCTTATGATTATCAAGATAAGTACTTGTTTTTGAGAGAAGTCTTTTCAAAAATGAAGGATATTGAATTTCATATAAACAACAATTCTGAATCTATACCTCATCCAAACAAAATATCAGAATATTCTTTAGTTATATTTGACGACTTACAACTTAATCATGTACCTCAAATAAGAGAATATTTCACTATGGGCCGACATTGTAATATTGACACTGCATATTATTAATTCAGAGTTATGGAGCTACACAGAAACATTTCACTAGGGACAATGCAAATATGATTATAATCATCAAGATAGATTTATTGAGTCTGAAATTAATTCACAGAGATCATGTTGTAGGAGATATTTCTTATAAAGATTTCACTGAACTTTGTCATAAAGTTTGGAATCGTAAACAGTAGCTTAGATTCAAGATTTCAGACGGGTTTTTTGCGCAATTACCGAGAAATAAGGAAAAATTTCGATTTCCACTGACATTAAGTTCCCACGAGCGTGAAAGAAAACTTTTAAGTTTATGCTTGTTTAAGACTAGAGAATACTCATTGGGCAAGTTGATAACCTCTTTAAAGTCTCCTTCACTATCAATATCAATTATGTGTATGCAAATTTCACCACTATCAGGAAATGTGACATTGGTTACAGTAAACCAATCGTAAGCCAAATGGTCAAAACCCCAATTTGCTTGCGGGTCTGCATCAATTGAAAATTCATTAAAGCTTGCGCAATCGAAATAAGCACTCATTTTATTGTCTTATCAGTTCAAACGTTTCAAAGCAAATGACACCTTCTGTTGCTGCAATTCGACGCATGCTATACTTTCCTTATCTAATGTGATGTTACGTAGTGAAATCCATCGCTCGTGCCAAGGTTATAGAGAGAGAGAAATGGTGATGCGCTCCTATGTGTTTCTCTCTCACACAAGTAGCAGACTGGTATGCACCCAATTCGGGCCTCCTCGCGCGTTGCTGCTTTTCCTCTGCTGCAAAAGCCATGTGTGTTGAGTTTGCTCTCCTTTACTTCGTCATCCGTATACGAGCATATGCCTCTTTCCGTGTAGCGGAGCACAGCATTTTACGAATGAGGAGTAAAGAGAGAATAGAGAATTCATTCTGTTCTCCACTATGATCGACCGTTCGCTACTACTAGCAGTTGAATTGGATGCTACGAAGTCTGCTTTCCCTCGCCAGCTCTGCTTTCCCTCGCCAGCTATGCTTACAATTAAATTGTTACCGCTCGTTATAGATTTTCTTTTGGGGCTAATACAAACCCAGCATATTGACCAAGACCCATTTTCGATGTAATCAAATCTCCCACCTGTTCCTCAGTCAAATTATGTTGTTTAGCCTCTATCCAATTCATATTAAAACTAACTTTTGCGTAATTCCTTACAATATCGTAGGCCATTTTGTGAATGAATAATTTTAAATAATCTATAAAAGCGGGTGAACATTGCAGTCTCATCACAGTATCTTTTTCAGAATTTGTAATCAAGGTTGTTAGTTCATCATTAACCTTTTTAACAGCAAGATCCAATTCATCTTTCTTAATAAAATCTTTTAAATCAGTTTTTTGTGCATATTGCTCATTAATTTGTTTAATCAGACAGCATCCTTTGTAACGAATTGTTTAATCCCATCAAAAATAGTAGCTTTTATTGCGTCTGCCATTCCAGATAATCTTTTTTCAAATTCTTCCTTAGTTATATTTTTACTAGTCAATTTCTCCAAAACAGTATCTAAATATTTATTATCAATTACTGACGGTTGTGTTTCATTTACTTTAGTAAAAATTTCTGTACTAAGCTGTTTCAGTTTAGTGTTAAGATAGTTTCTGTCCAAGATCTCTAAATTTTTAATTTTAACAGAAATGGCTTTCAATTTTTTGTCCAAATAAGATTTATCAACCTTATTTTTGTCAATACTAACCAACTGGGTTGAAAAGGTATCTGATAAATTTTTCACTTCTCCTAATGCACTCTGTAGAGTTTGTGTTCTCTCTATGATAACTTTATCAATATTTGCACTAAAATTCTGTAATGAACTTTTAACAGCTTCACTGATTCCCTGCTGATTTACTGAATCAATTATAGTCTGTGTTATGACATCAATATTACAGGAAACCTCAGCAGTTGAAGTGGTAGCAGTAGGTGTTTCAATCCGTCCGAATCGATGCAAGGTCATCGTGACACTAAATAATTAGTTTTGCTTCTCTGAGCTCTTCTAGTATAGATGAAATCTCAACATCATGAGCAGAATTCCCAGAAGCTTTTGAGGAATAGAGTAAATTTAATCTTTCCACTAGTTCATCAAAACTATCAAAGTATTGGTAATTTCTTTCATGAGAAATATTTTTTGCAAAATTCAACAAACCTTGTCCCTTCTTTTTAACAAGTTTTTTACTGGGAAATAATTTCTGAATCAATTGCGATTCAATTCCATGATTACGTTTAACATAGCCTCTTCGATCTAAATGTACGCCAGTAAGTAATAAGATACGTTTGTACTTGTCAAGGTCATCATTATTATAAAGATTTCTGTTTGGTCTCGCTTTGAATAATAATTCGAGTAATCCGCGAGTTAATTGAATTCTTTCTTTATCAACATCTATATATCCATTATCAAATATTACCTGTATATCACCGATATAATACTTTTCACTTTGATGTTTGTATGAAACTCCATAAGTAATTGAATTATTCAACTTTTCGTTATGAAACACTGTTAGGTATTTGCTCAACAAATCATTGATTCTGCTAGCACCAAGTGAACTCCCATCATCATCATCATCATCATCATCATCACCATCCTCCTCTCCCTCTTCCTCATCTTCATACTCATCATCATCATCTTCATTATCAATTTCCATACTCTCTTGTTCCTCTTTTACTTCTTCCTTTTTAGGTGTAAAATCATGATTAGAATGCAATGTAGATTTGGTTTTTCCCAATTCAATTATAGGTTCAATTAATGGCGAAAGAGATTTCCTATTGAATTCATCCGCTCGTTTTTCAAAATTAATAAGGCTTTTATGCTTGTCACTAATCACCTTTCGTAATGTCTTAATCGTTTCTATTAAATTCTCCTTCCTGTTATTTACTAAGCTATTTCCTCTCCTCTTCCTCCCCATCCTCCTCCTACTCTTATGTGTTTTAGACAACATGACTGCACAAAGAATTATACTCTACTGAGGGGAAAGTATCGTGTCCAGTGAATCCCGATATTTTCCTTCCTTTATAGTACATTCTTTTAAAATTGTAAGAAAGTTATGCGGTTTACGATTCCAAACTGTATGACAAAGTTTACTGAAATCTTTATAAGACATATCTCCTCCAACATGATCTCTGTGAATTAATTTGAGACTCAATAAATCCATTTTAAAAATAATAATCATATTTGCGTTATCCCTAGTGAAATGTTTCTGTGTGGCACCATAACTCTGAATTAAATATGCAGTATCAATATTATGATGACGACCCATTGTAAAATATTCTCTAATCTGTGGGACATGGGAAAGTTGCAAATCATCAAATATAACTAAGCTATACTCGGGGATTCGGTTAGGATGTGGAATTTGGCTCACATCATCTTTCATGTGAAAACCGATATTTTTCAAACCTGCAAATACCTGTTTTAAAAAGACATATTTTGGTTGATATAAACTTTTACTAAATAAGTAAATGTGCTTAAATTTTAAACCATTTTCAGCAAATACTAAATTAAATAAGAGATTTGTTTTTCCTCCAGCACTAGGAGAAATTATTAACATTCGCGCATTGTGAGGTAGCAGATTCCCATTTTTACAAAATGTAGGCTTTTCTTTATTTGTAATTAAGGTATCAAAGTTAACAATTGGTAATTGGCTAATGATTACAAACGTACAGTACGTGATCTGATAAGCCACTGAATAGTTAGAACAAAGGCACTGGTATTAAGAACAATGACCGAGGTCATGATGACGCTACTTGTGTGAGAGAGGCGTTTCCCAGAGATTGGAATGCAGAGCAACACTCTCCACCTCCTCTCCACATCATCAGACAGATTATGGATGTTCAAAAGATTCTTATATTACGAAATGAGAACCAATTTTTTATGATGTCAAATAATACTTCTAATATATTTTCAACAAATGTACATCATGATATTTACAATAAAATCTTCGATAGATTATTTACAATAAATGTACATGTTTTTTACAATTGATTACAAAAGATTATTTTTCATCTAATAATTGATCTTTACTAATATAGCTAGGTTTAGAAAATCCAATCCATTTCACTAACAATCCTTTTTTATCACGTTTTAATATTTTTTCAATCAAATACACTTGCCTCTCCGTTTCGTTTAATTGCGTTTTTTTAATTTCTTCTGCATAAAACCGGCCACTAATTACTTCACCGTTTAGATCTCTCAGTGAGTATGTTATAGGTTTAGAAGGGAATATGGAGTGAATCACAAAATACTCTGCGCTCCAGTTTATGTTATAAGATTTATCGAAAAATAATCGTTTCTTCGAGATTCGCACGATATCGCCTAGCTTAAATTTTGGTTTTGAATTTTTCAATTTATATCGTCTATTGAATGCAGAATTCAATGAGGATAAAACATGTGTACAATCTTTCCTACGAACATCTTTAGGTTTCATTCTAATTGAACTGTGCACTGTAGCATTATAATTTTTAAATAAACTGTGTAGATTGCTTAACCAGTTCGTTGTTCCATGCTCAGTTAAATATCTATAAATTTTCGATTTCAGTGTTCTAATCAGCCGTTCAACTATAGATGCTTTTTTGTCACTAAAAACATGGTAATGTTTAATACTATATTTATCTAATAATGCTTTAACTTTTGAATTGAAGAATTCTGTTCCCTGATCTGTTTGAAACAGCTTAATGCTCTTATTTTTAGAAATAATTGGTTGGAGAGCGTTAAATACAGATTGACTTGTCTTGTCTTTTAATGGTACACAATATGCAAATTTTGTAAAACAATTAATAACAACTAAGATATATTTATAACCCTTATTAAAACGTGATAAACTTATCATTTCAATAAGGTCTGCTTGAAGGAGATCTTTTTCACTTTTCAGTTCATACTTGCGAGTGGGATAGTTCACACGCGGCACGCTATGAAGCTCTAAAGCTAGCTTAGATCTAATAATATTCATGATATTTACAACAGACAAATCAAATTAGTGGTGTTGGATGATTGTCACGGCACATACTGATCAATCAGTTGAAGTGTTGAGACTATAATGACCAAAAGGCAGAGTATTCAGACCATCTTCTGCAATGTATCTCTTATCGTCATAAGGACTCAGACAAATTTTTGCACATTCGACCTGAAACATACTATGGTTATAGGATCTTAACATACTAAATTTTTCTACATGTACACTACGTTCAAACAATGATTTCTTATACAAATTAAAATTAAGTTTTCTACATTTAACCGCTGACTTTACACCTTTTGCTACGCATTTATTTTCAACCTCCTCACCATTCTCATTACCAACTAAAAAGCTGTAAAGTTTTGATCTAAGACCTATAAATTTAGAGATCGGCCTTGAGCCCGTTTCATCCTTAAACTTACCTACAACTTTATTTCTCTCCATGGAAAAGCAAGGGTGGGCAGGTGGATAGTTTGAAGTATCGAATAGGTTCAAATTATCTTTGATCAACTGATACACATCCTCTACTTTTAGGTTTAGAAGAAAACTGTCGGTATCGGTCATACAGAGTTCTACGCGGTTCCAGGGTACGATTTTTTGTAATTTGCAATAGAAAAAATCGTACATATGGAATTTACTCAACTCCAGTACGGAAAAGCCGGAATAGACAGGTTTGTTCATTTTAAGTTCCAATTTACGAGAGAAAACCGCGATCACGTCCGGACTAATTATTTGCCAGCGTTTGCATAACGGATTTGAAATGTACTTGTCTAATCGTTTTTCGTCTGTAATAATTTTAACATTAATGTGTTTCCGAACTGATTGTATAGTCTTACCAAAACAAAGATTGCAACAGGCCTTAAAGAAAGATACCTCAAATTTATTTTTCGCGTTCTGTCTATTCCGGATATTGAAGTCGATGTAGCTTTTCAGCCAGGGAGATTGGGAAAAGCTTATTACGCGATGCACTTTCAATAATTTCAAACCGAGCTGAAGGTAGAGTTTTAAATTGACATAGTGTACAATGTACTTTTCACGGTTAAAAAGTGTGTTCATGAGTTTTCTGGTCACTCCCTGACCGTTCTCATTTGTCTGATACTCGGAGAACAAGTCCCGCGGGGGAGTTAAGTGTAGCGGTGCGAGAGGGAAGCTGGCATGTTTATCGTGTAAATCTTTCGGGTACTCGAGATCGCATTCAATTATGTAACCAGTTCCTGAATTGCTGTCCAAATTCGCGAAATCAAGTTTGGATATTTCTTCCTCTGTGAGGAATTTGAAATTCCCAAAAGGGAGGGGTCTGCTCATAGCATCCGCGTAAAGAGAATTAGCATCCACGTAAAGGAGATAATTAGATGGTTTTGAGGGATCGTATGTCTCAGGTAGATGTTTATTATTCGCCTCACAATAACGTTTACCGATAAATGAGACCCCGCCTCTCATTCCCGCTTCGAACATGAGATGCATGTCCGGATCTGTAAGTAATTGCAATTCGACTTTAGTGTACTTCAACATGCAATTCCAGGTGAAGTCCGCGAGGGAAAGAAAATGAGTAACATCAAGCCCGTATGAGCTAAAAAGCGTAGACCTCATAGATTCAAATACTGTTGCTAATAACATTACGTCCAGGGTTAAATAAAAATCGTGATATTCACCCAGATTTTTCAGCTTGAATGTTGAGAACACTCTCTGTGCATGTTGATATTCTTCGCGTGTCAGAGCTGTCTGTGTTCGCGAGGTGGATCATGAAACACCGAAAATAATCATTCGAACTTCTTTTCCATGTCTGTACTTTCTACCAAATTACGCACCAATACTTCCAAGGATTCAGACATAAACTTGTAGGAATCTAAAAATTTAATTTTGCCTACTGAAAGTGTCAAAAATCTCTCTGACGTATTTGCGATGCAGGATATTTCTTTTTTACATTTACCGAGCGATTTCAGAATAAAATGCGAATCAAAACCGGAGAAATTATGGAAATAACACGAAATGTACTCCGGAGTACGTGCTGTTAAATTGCAAGAAACATGTGCTGCACATAGGTAATTACCGGTTTCATGTGCATGGTGACGACATTTAATATTGGTTTCTGAGAACGGTTCAGCACAAAGCCCGCAGTTTACTGAATTTTGAAATTCGCGCTCTTCACTTTCGGTCAAATGTGGCATCGGAATTTCACATTTCATATCCTCATACAAAATTTCGCCAAGATCTGTAATTTCCTGAAGAAATTTCTCCATGATTTTTTTGTCTAAACTACTCGATCTATGGAGTACTGGACCGTACGCAATTTCTCCGTTAACGTCGATAACAACGAAACAATACCCACAAGGAATATGGCATGCCGTTTTCTTGGTGTAACTACGAGTAATTTCATCGGAATTGGATTCGTCATTATCATTATCATCATTAATATTAACAACGTATGTTTCTAAATCCGCGTAAATTGGGTACTTTTTCTTTGATGTCGTGCCTAGTTTCTTGAATTTAATTGTCTCTCCGCGTTTAGGATATGAAACACGCTGAGATTCAAACTTGGAACAAAGTTCCATATGTTTCATCAAATTTGCTTTCCCGTCACAATTTATAGATTTGTTTGATGTGAACCGGTGAAAACAGAAATTGCATACATGTACTTGACTCTTGTGTTTTGAAAGGTGAGAGAAAAGTCGCAATAATCTGTTTTTTCCGTTAGCGGTGTTGATTAAACAATAATGTGTTTTTCCTGCATCAGCTTTCAACATTAAAAGATTAATTTGGTGTTTACGCGTGCGGAAAATGCTTGTACGGTAGGGAAAAAATTTTTTGTTGTCATACGCGATGACGTGAATTGCAATATCCGGATTGAGTGTTTCGAATTTCTTAATATCGCGTGTCGTCACCGGGAAATTTACACCTCGCATATTGAGTCTGTGAGCAAACTTGCTCAAATACTTTACAGTCAAGTTCGCTCTATTTGGTTTCTGATGGAAATATGCGAGGACCGACCACAAAAAACATTTTTCGTCAGAAAGATTTTTGACATTTATAATACATTTTTTGTTTTTCAAAAACTGTGGTGTTTGAATGTAACTGGATGTGTATATTGGATTATATTTGATTACATTTACATCCAGTGATTCAATTTTCTTCAACACCCATCCACTCCCATGTCTTACGAAATTTTCGAAAGATGAGAGGATTTTTCTCACAGCCAAGAAAAAATGCTCATTAAAATCATCATAGTTCTCAAGCACGTTTAGTGCTATGTTGGAGTAACTATGTAGATTTATTAGAGATGAAACAGACTCATCAACCTTGTCATCCAGCACCACTAATTTATACAATAAAACGTTTAAAACTATGTACCACCTTACATTTCCATCATACCGTGCCGCATGCTCCCTAATTATCTCGAAAACTCGAGTTCTTGTCCTCTCAAGCACATTCTCAATGTCAATATCCTCGTCCTCAAAACTGATGCGATGGCGAACTGCGCTTGAATTGATCCCACGAAGTCTGCGTTCCCTCGGCATGATACTGAAAAAACAAAAGAATAATGATCAGGATGGCATAGGGGCAATAATTAATAGTATGTGTAAAGGAATGTAATTCACAATCAGTTGTGAATTAGCATTCACGATGTTATCACAAGGACAGATAATGTTACATGAAAAATTGAGATTATTAACATTCGATAAAAGATGGTTGAAATCTTCTCTGCATTTGTCCACGGAAAACATGGCGAAAGAGGGATTTATATTCGCATGTGAACCGGACATTGTACGCTGCGTATTTTGTTCAATTTTTTTAGGAGATTGGGAGCAAAATGATGTTGTAGCCAACGAACATGCAAAGTTTAGCCCGAACTGTAGAAGGAAAGGAAATATAACAATTGAAGAGGAGAATTACGATAATAATATTCTACGAGAATATGAAGAAAGATATTTATCATTTACTAATATGCCAGAAGATTTATCTGTACAAGGAGAGTACTTTGAAAAACTACCTCCACACCATCTACATTGTTACATTTGCAAACCATTAACTGATAGAGCAGACTATTTTGCAAGAAATGGTTATTTCTTACATAACTATCACTATCTACAATGTGTGTTTTGTAAATATATTATCGTTGAACCATATGAAAAAGTAATGCATTTACCGTTTTGTTTATATGCTGATGAGTGTAAGAAAAAAGAAGAAGAAGAAGCTCATCATACAGATGAAGCGAAAAAATCACAAGCATGCAGTATAATGTAGAAAGTTTTTTATCCTCCGAGGACAAACACTGTGCTCGGAGGAGAAAAACTGTGCTCGGAGGAGAAAAACTGTCCTTGGAGCATAATTTTCCTCCTCAGAGGATAAAATCGAAGTAAAAATGTACTTACATGTACTGGTTGATGCTGCGTGAATCTCCTCGAGTGTAGAGGTGTAGATAGCGGCCTATGCTACAGGTGTAGATAGTGGTCTATGGTACAGGTGTAGATAGCGGCCTATGGTATGATTGATTCCTCTCAGGTGTAGATACTGCCTTTGACTCCTCGAGTTGAGAGGTGAGAAAATGCTGTGAAAACAATGAAATATTTAATAACTGTAACCAATATATATAAGTAGAGTACTATAAAGTACAATAAATTATCGCTAGAGTGTGCTTTTCATAATAATAATAATAATAAGCTAGAGCAAGCTAATCTGTTAGTAGTGATCTTGTCTTTGCTGATACAACATCAAGCTACTGTACTGAGATGGATAATGTGTTTGGTGCGGGATCAGTGGAGTCTGAGTTAAAGTCTTCAGATTTGTGCGTTCAATTCATTATAGATAGACATTTTAATCAATTAAGTGAATACCATTCTGTTCCTTTAGAAAAAATGAGATATCAATATAAATTAAGTGAACTCTTGGACATGCACCTAGATATATTGGACCAGTTAGCAGAAAAAGGATGGACAAATCTACAATATTTAACTTTTGTGAGAGATTATGAAAAATTAGGAGTTTGGCATAGTGATAACTATAATCATATTCTTGTTTGTGATTTATATGGTACATCATATGATAAATTCTGGGAGAATGGCGATATCCCAGGCTCATGTGTGTGTACAATCCTTACACACTCTATCAATAGAATTAAGAAGGTTATAATAGAAAACAATGCTCATTTAACAAAAGAACAATTAAATAAACTTATCTGGAATTTTTTACGAGATTCTTCAGATGAAACAGGCTTAGAACAAGATTGACAAAGAAAGATCAAAATCAAGTATGTGTGCAATATTGTAAATAAATGAAATGCATCAACTTTGCTACTGGTTGGTTAAATATTAAAATGCGTTATCTCATTGATGATAGAAAACACTGTCAAGATAAGATTCATGTTTGAAAAATGAGCTCCTCTTACTTCCTTGTTGAAGGATCTAACATGGAGAACAATATTGTCCTCGGAGAAGAGGAAAATTTAAGTAAAAATGAACTTACATGTGTTGATTTGACGAAATGAAATAATCGGATATGCTTCTCTCAGCTCCTCGACTCGGTTCAGGTATTGTTCCAGCTTAGCTCCTCGGCTATGATTTTCTCGATGCAGGTAAGTTTCCCTCACGAGAGCACAACTGCTTATGAGACCGAGTAGTGAGGTGAGAAAATGCTGTGAAAAACAATGAAATATTTAATAACTGTAACCAAATATATATTATAAAAATCAATTTAGTGTTATTTCACAAAAATATGAGAATGTAACAAAAATTTTTACTTACAATCAATAATGTTAGCGTCGAGCTAAACCTCTGTGGAGTATGCAGTGCTCGCCAATTGTGATAGGCCTCCTCGGCAGCTAGTATACGTGTAGAGAACTCAATCACTCACTCTCCAAGTTGCATTGAGTGATAAGAAAAATTAAAATGTGTTTTATAGAATGAAGTGTGTACGCACGCGCAAGCATGCGCATGAGCTGACAACATCGGCCAATCGCTCACTGTGTCAAGGTCGGCTCAACGCTCTGCCTTCCTTGTTGTGAAGTGAGGGCGTTGGCCTGCCACATCTGGTGTGATGCATTTCATTCATTCGCGACCTTGCAAGGTCTTGTATGAATGAATGCATCGTACACATGGCTGGATTGGTATTCCATTCATTCTTATCAATATTATTTTGTGTTTGACTTTTTCACATCAGCTATTTGAAATGCATTTTGCAAATGCATTTCAAATAGATGATCTGAATAGATGAATTCAAAGTATTATTCCAAATTAATAGAAAATTTCCATTTTTCTTTTAGATTAAGTTAGTGTAATGATTAATTAATTAACTTTAGTTAATGTTCAACCATTGAGTTGAAAGGTAATGAAAATGGTGGTATGTAAGAGAAAGCAAAGTGGAAGAAAACGAGGGAGAGGCTTCTTAAGCTCGGCCGCGAAAGTACTTAAGGGGGCGGCAGGGGCTGCTACAGGTATTACTTCAACTATTTTAAATAAATTGATCGATGTAACACCCTTTGAAATCCCCATAGCACCTGGCTACCAGTATTGCGGACCAGGAACCAAACTTGAAAAGCGATTAGCACGTGGAGATCCTGGAATAAACAAACTTGACCAGGCTTGTAAGGCTCACGATATAGCATATTCACTAAATAGTGATAATTCTAATCGAGCCAAAGCTGACAGAATTCTAGCGAACGCAGCGTGGGAAATTTTTAAAAATCCGAAAACTCCCCTAGCCGAGAGAGGTCTCAGTTACCTTGTTACGAATGTAATGAAAGCTAAAAATTACTTTGGTGGTTCTTTGAGAAAGAAGAAGAAGAAGAAGAATGAGAGGAAAGGTTATACTAATGATATTAGACGCAAGGCTATAGCTCAGTTGAAACAACATATAGCAGGTAAAGGGTATTATTTGAAGCCGTACCCCCCGCTTAGTGGTGGGCGACTTTTAATTCCACCCCCACCCCCACCATCATCATATGGTGTGAGTTTATTCCCTCAAAAACAAGTTAAGAAACGTAGAACAACAAAGAAGGGTGGTAGTAGGAAGAGGTCAAAGAAGAGCAAGAAAAAACCATGAATATTGAAGGAGAATTGAGTAACTATGATTTAATGGATTGGGCTAGCTTATTACAAATTCGTTTAAGAGGAATATATATGCTAGATGCATTACCCAAAAAAATTCTAAAAAACGAAAATGCGATCGTGAATTTGGACAAGCACAGCCAACCGGGGACACACTGGATTGCATATAAGAAGGTAGGAAGTAATGTATGGTATTTTGATCCAATTGGAAATTTACAACCTCCATACGAATTGGACAAATATTGGAAAAAAGAAAATGGAGTAAATATATTTTATAATTTGGATCACCTGCAACCATTAGATAGTGATATTTGTGGTCATCTCACGTTATTGTTTCTTTCAAATCAGTTGTAATTAAGTGTTTGTGTTGAACACACATTTCAAGATGGTCGTTATAACGTTAAGATCAAAGTCAAGTAACCTTTACGAACATTTACAAGAAATTATAGAATTGGACAAAAATAGTGAATGGGAAATTGGTCTGATTAATTTTTGTAGTTACAATAGTATAGCAAATGTAAACAAAGGAACAAATTCTAGCTTCAAATATGGTGATAAGTTAATCTTGTTGGATACCGGTGCATATGAGCTTGAGGATATTATAAAGTCTATAAAGCATAAATTGAACTATGATGAGAAGAAGAATAGACTTATTATACGTGCAAATGCAAATACTATGAAGATTGAAATTTATTCTGATAAGCCTATTGATTTAACACGCTCTGATTCGATTGCTAAGATACTAGGTTTTGATAATGTAGTTTTACAAGCAAATAAATGGTATTATTCCAAACATCTGGTTAACATATCGAGCATTGATGGTATTCTTGTTGAATGTAATTTAGCATGTGGCAGTTATTCTAATGGAAAAGAAAAACATATAATCTACGAATTTTTGCCAAAGGTTCCTAGCGGTTATTTAATAAATGAAGTACCCTCTCCAATTATTTATGTACCTTTGAATACACGTCGAATTCAAACTATTAATGTAAAGGTAACAGACCAGAACGGATCGTTTATTGATTTCCGCGGAGATACAATTACAATTAGACTGCACATACGTGAAAAACAAAAGTAATGGGATATCTTATTTTCAACCCGCGTACACGTAGTACGTGTACGCATAATCAGGACCTTAGTAGAGAAAAGGTCGCGATAGCGTCAACATCTAGTAAACATAATAATAGGGCGTTATCAGCTAAAAGTGCGAGAACTTTGGAAAGATTAGGTTTTATAGTTGATTGGCGACATGTCAGGAGGGGCCGCAATTAGTGATATTCTGGACGTACAGACAGAGCTTCAGTTTTATAATGACATAACCAAATTCCAGTTTCATACACATACAGTTTATTCGGGTCAAGAGATAAAGAACTCTGATGAAGCTCGAATTGGAATAAATTCACTGGATGTTTATACTCTACCTTGCAAATCTTTTATATTAATTGAGGGAACGGTGAGCTGTACAAAGCCGGCAACCCCTGCGATTAACGAAAGTGGGGTAACAACTGAAGCGGCTGGTGCACCCGTTGCGGCAGACTATAAATTAAGCAGTAACATAGTGGGCAACCTTTTTGATGAAATACGATACGAATTAGCAGGTCAACAAATTTCCAAATCAAGATTAATTGGTTTAACTTCTACAATTAAAGCTATTCTTGTGAAGAACGCATCTGATAAAAACACATATCATTTAGCTGGTTTTGACAGAGCAGGATATGAGCTAACAGATAATAAATTCACTTTCTGTGTGCCGTTGAAATTAATCCTTCCATTTTTTGAAGATTTTCAAAGAATAATTTTAAACTTGAAACAAGAGCTTGTATTATTGAGGTCGCCCTCAGACCTCAATTGCGTCGAGTCTGCAACCGGTACAGAGGTTAGTGTAAAAATTACTAAGCTCCAATGGCGGATGCCCTACATTACTTTAGAAGATCATGTGCGATTGAAATTTTTGAGACTGCTCGATGCCGACACTCCACTGAAATTAAGTTTCCGCCATTGGGAAATTTGTGAATTACCAAATTTGCAAAATTCACTTGTTCATTCTTGGTCAGTACGCACGACATCGAATTTTGATACTCCAAAATATATTATAATTGCATTTCAAACTGATCGAAAGAATAAAATTAAAAAATCAATATCTAATTTTGACAGCTGTAATATTTACAATGTTAAAGTATATTTGAATAGTGAGTATTATCCATACGAAAATCTGCTAGGTAAGAAGGAAGTTTTATACCGGATGTTCCTGGATTTCGCACCCTCGTATTATAATCATTCAATCAATAGCGAACTCGGAACAGAAATCGATTTTAAAACGTTTTGTGAATCAACACCGCTGATTGTTGTAGATTGTTCACACCAACCAAGTCATTTGAAATCATCGACAGATGTTCGTATTGAAATGGAATTTAATAGTGCAGTACCTGCAAATACTTCCGCGTATTGCGTTTTAATTAGCGATCGTGTGATGGAGTACACGCCACTCACGAGCATGGTGAAAGAAGTTCAGTAATTTGTTGATAGAGTGCATCACTGCAGGTTATATAAGGTGTGTACTGCGCCAAATGTAAGCCATTATCAGTTTTACCTTTGAACAGGAATCATGTCCTATTCTTTGTGTTCTGATATTTTGGACAAGCCACAAACTCGCTCTATTGGTATCCAGTGTGATCTTGATTCTGATATTTTGGACAAAGCTCAAACTCAGTCGTCGCTACTTTACGATATTGAATCAACAAATTTCTATTATGAACCAAGGAGGAGTAGTACACCAATCCAGAAGTCGGGAGAGGAGGAGGAGGAGGAGGGGGCGCCAGAGGTGGAGGAACAGAAACGAGAAGAGGAACAGAAAGGAGTGCAAAAGCAGACACCTACGAAAATTGCTACGGTTGATCTTCACTGGTTTAAGCAAACTTGTAATCAAATTATTGTAAAGGAACTTGCTATTGTCGATGAGAGCAATAATTATGTTGTATTTCATTTCAAATCACCATTTCCAAAGATGGAATTGACTACAAAATTGTTTAACGACGTAACATGGCTGGAACGTAACTATCATAAAATAAAATGGAGCGATGAAGATTTGGAATGGAATGAGACAATTATCCGTGAATACCTCGCAGGTTATGAAAAAATTTTCACAAAAGGAACTGAAAAAGCAAAGTTTTTGAGAAGATTGCATTCTAACGTACAATGCATACCGGAGGACTTTCTCAAGCCCGATTTCAGCTTTTTCACCACTTCGTGGTGTTATGATGCATGTAAGATACATAAGTATAGACCCGATGGGAGGTGTGCTTTATTCTCTGCCCAACATTATAATTCTTTGCTGTTTAAAAATATGTATCAAACAAATAATTTCTTGTGCGAGGATACTCGTATGAAAAGTATGAAATTGGCGCCTATGTATACAAATGCTCAGAAAAGAAACTTTGCACGATATGGATTCTTCTACAACGGAAAGGAATTACAGTGTGTTTATTGCTTGCATGCACTGAGATTGCATAAAGCTCGCATGTGTTGTCTGTCTACAATTATTAATGAAGAAAGACCGTTTAATTATTCTATAATAGTGCCAGCCTACACATAGTTTTCTCCATTCGCTCGACAACAATGGATCCGGCAAAGTGGTTAGCTGCTGACCACCAGTTGGAAGTGAGGTTAAAAAACTGCATAGACTGGTATGACGAATGCGAAATTGCAATTCAGAAATCATCCAGTGAAAATTATAGTTTGGCGAAACAATTAAAGGCTATTTTTCTAAGCACAGTTAATTTGAACGATATAAGAGACTATTTGTGTTATTACCGTCCACACAATTTGTCTGTAGATAAATTGATTAAAATTGAAGATGAAGTTATGATGTATTGTTGTAGAGAAATGTTGTAAACAAATGTATAGATATTTCCTCGAACATTTTGGTTTAGTATCAGTGTAGACTTGATTGAGTGAGGACACGAGATACGCCCCCCTCAGACACAACTGTTACAGCTAAGTGCACATTCCTACCTCATCAAGAGATACGCCCCCTCAGACACAACTGTTACAGCTAAGTGCACATTCCTTCCTTATCAATTTTATTGTTCATAACATAATCGAGGTCATGCAGTGTTTTAGCTTTGCTAAATGCAAAAAAATATCTCGTCTCTTGATGTCAATTTCATTCAATGAATTTGATTCTATTGCAAAAAATATTAAATTTTCAACAGGATTCCAAGGCAATGATGTTGATCAAGCGTTAACAAAAACAGAAAATGTACACTTTCCAATTTTATCTGAGATTTTCGAATTATTGGACATACTAGATACAGGTCATCTACATTATTGTAGTGCAAATGATTTCTCAACTATTGTTACAAATTCTGATGAACTTTGGAAATGCTTGTATGACATTGCAGATAAAAAATGTAAAAGATCAACTTAGATCATTGACCTCTCTCTGTTAAGACATCAATAGAGCTGATACCCCAAGTGATATAGGTCTGAGGATATCTATAGCCATTTTTGGAATGCTTGTTCATACTAAATTTACTATAGATATTCTCGGAGAAACACTTAAAAAATAACGCCTGCGGTTTGTACAGCACATAGAAAATTTCAATATAAATTTGTGAAATTTTTCTTAACTGTCGGGTGGAAAGCAAACCAATTGTATTAATTTGCAATCACTTTATAATTTTACAGTATAAAGATGTAACAGATTCACTCAGTAGAAATATGGATTCACTTTAATTTGACAGTAGAGAATTTTTCCCTCAAAGGGACATTATTTTTTCCCTCATCTAGCATTCACTTTAATTTGACAGTATAGCATTAGATGTAGAAATATGGATTCACTTTAATCTGTCAGTATAAAGATGTAGAAATATGGATTCACTTTAATTTGACAGTAGAGAATTTTTCCCTCAAAGGGAAATTATACAGATTCACTCAGTATAAAGATGTAACAGATTCACTTTAATTTGACAGTATAGCATTAGATGTAGAAATATGGATTCACTTTAATTTGACAGTATAGCATTAGATGTAGAAATATGGATTCACTTTAATTTGACAGTAGAGAATTTTTTCCCTCATTTAGCATTCACTTTAATCTGTCAGTATAGCATTAGATGGATTCACTTTAATCTGTCACTATAGAGAGAGGGAATTTTTCCTCCAAAAAGGGAAATTTTTTTTTCCCTTACTGAGAGAGAGAAAGATATATATCTCTCTCTTTTCAACACCCTCGTCCTCACTGGGAGAGGGGAGATAAGATAAGGAGAGGGAGAGGAGAGGAGAGGGAGAGGGGAGGAGAGGGAGAGGGAGAGGGGAGGAGAGGGAGAGGGAGAGGGAGAGGAGAGGAGAGGGAGAGGAGAAGGAGAGGGAGAGGGGAGGAGAGGGAGAGGAGAGGGAGAAGGAGAGGGAGAGGGAGAATTAGAAGGAGATGGAGAGGAGAGGGAGAGGGAGAAGGAGAGGGATAAGGAGAGGGAGAGGGGGAGGAGAGGGGGAGGAGAGGGGGAGTTTGCGCAAAAATTTTTCCTTATTTCTCGGTAATTGCGCAAAAATTCTTCGCAGTGGTCTCAATATTAGGCTACTGTAAACCTCATAATTTTGTAACTATTATGACTGAGTGTGGAATTAATAGTGGCAAGTACCGAGATTCGCTCGATACATTTCTTACCGTTCAGTAGAGATTAAATCTTTATGCAGTCATGTTGTCTAAAACACGTAGCAGAAAGCTGAATAGAAAGAACGTTGGTTTAATCGATAAGATTAAGAAATTGAGAAAAGTAATCAGCGGCAAGCATAAAAGCTTAGTTAATTTTGAAAAACGATCGGAGGAATACAATAGGAAAACACTCTCACCGTTGATAGAGCCCATAATTGAACTGGGAAAAAACAAATCTAGTTTTCACTCTAATCATGGTGTAAAACCAAAAAAGGAAGAGGTGAAAGAGGAAGAAGAGAGCATGGAGATTGATGATGAAGAGTCGAGTTATGATAAAAGCTATGGGAGTTCAACAGGCAATCTTTTAAGCTCAACTAAATTTGAAAACAGTTTACTTGTGTTAATATTGATTAAGCTATTGCAGAGAGAACTCTAACTTTAGAATCTGCTCTAGGAGAAGTGAAAACTTTAACAGACAGCTTTTCATCCCAGTTGGACAGTATTAACAACGATAAAGTTGATAAAGGTTATTTAGATGAGAAATTAAAAGCCATATCAGATAAAATTAAGAATTTGGAGGTGTTGGACAGAAACTATCTCAATACTAAATTAAAACAGCTTAGTACAGAAATTTTTACTAAAGTAAATGAAACACACCTATCGCCAATTGATAAGCAATATTTAGAATCTACTTTGCAGAAATTGACTAGTTCTTCATTAACAAAGGAAGAGTTTGAAAAACGATTATCTGAAATGGCAAGTGCAATAAAAGCTAATATTGTACAATTCATTACAAAAGATGCTATTGCTATTCTGATTAATCAAATTGCAGAAAAGTATGCAACTAAAAATGATATAGGAGATTTTATTAAGAAAAACGAGATGGAAGTTGCAGTGAAAAGCGTTTGTGATGAAATAGCTGAGGCAATTAAAAATTCGGAAGAGGGATCTGTTATGAGACTGCAATGTTTGGCTGCATTCATAGATTATCTTAATTTATTCATCCACAGGGTAGCTTACGATATCATGTCCAGATATGCACGCGTGAGCTTTAATATGAATTGGATAGAAGCTAAGCAGCATAACCTTTCAGAAAATCAGGTAGCCGAAATTATCACTACCAAAATGGGTTTAGCTCAGTACAAAGGGGTCGTATTGACTCCGAAAACATGAAATCTTGTGAAAGGATAACACTTGACATATTATGAGAGAGAGAGAAATTTGAAGCACAGTGAACTTTAACAGTTTTCTTGCTAACACATGCTGCTTCAAGATGAAGCCCAGTATAAAGGGTTTGGACTCTGAAAACATAAAATCTTGTGAAAGGATAACACCTGACATATTATGAGAGAGAGAGAGAAATTTGAAGCATAGTGAACTTTAACGGTTTTCTTGCTAACACATGTTGCTTCAAGATGATAAATCAGTCCATACATTTTTTCATGTGTCTATGATTGAATGTCACGGTTTTTTCAATGCAGGAATTATTATGAACTCACTCTTATCTGTAGAAGGGGAAAACATCGACCTCACAGGGAGCAGAGCATGGCACATTTGTTTGGAGAAACATTCAACAAGGGGAGTGTAGCAGGCACACACACGCGCGGGCGCATGTGTCACTTCAGTCTAAACACTCGACCCGACAAGTTCACAACATGTTGTCTAACTATTTTGATTGGAGAAGTTTCAACGAGTTCTCTGTAGAAGCAAATCCACTAGCCGATTGGGGTTTTGAATTTTATCCTTATGATTGGTTTGTGGTAACGAAGGTAACATTTACTGATAATGGCGAAGTTCACCTTAAAATTATCGATGTTGATAGTGAAGGTGACTTCAAACACACTATTAAGTTGCCGAAAGAATATTCAGTGGTTTTGAATGAGGATAACATCAGAAGTTTTAATTCTTGTTCATGGGAATTGAATGTGAGTGGGAATTGTATATCCTTAAGACAGTTTCATGGTAACTATGGGCGTTGAGTATTATTTCCCCCGAGTAGAATAGGTCTGAGAATATGTAAGTATTTTTAGATATGCTAGCTCATTCCAATTATACTTACATATTGTCGGAGAAAACACTTTAACAATAACGACTGGGATGTTTGTACAGCAAAAGAGCTCAATTTTTTACTCATTCATAAACAGTTTGATTGAACTCTTGACTGTCAGTTGGAAACCAAGCATAATATGGACATTATGGAACTTAGATTATTGTAGAGATAAGGATTGACTTTAATCTGACAATATAGCAATAGATTATTACGCAATAGATGTAGAGAGAGTCATTGATCTCTCTCTGGATTCACTTTAATATGACAGTATAGCATTAGATGTAGAGAGAAGGATCCACTTTAATCTGTCAGTATAGATGTAGAGTGATAGGGAATTTCTCAATTCACTTTAATCTGTCAGTATAGCATTAGATGTAGAGAGAAGGATTCACTTTAATATGACAGTATAGATGTAGAGTGATGGGGAATTTCTCAATTCACTTTAATCTGTCAGTATAGCATTAGATGTAGAGAGAAGGATTCACTTTAATCTGTCAGTATAGCAATAGATGTAGAGAGAAGGATTCACTTTAATCTGTCAGTATAGCATTAGGGAATTTTTCCCCTCAAAGGGAAATTATTTTTCCCCTCACTTTTTTCATCCCCCTCATCTATACTGGGCGAGGGGAAGGGAAAATCTATTTGAGAGAGAGAGATATATCTTTCTCTCTCTTCATCCCCCTCATCTCCACTGGGCAAGGGGAAGGGGAAATCTATTTTTAGAAAGAGTGAGAGAGAGATATATCTTTCTCTCTTTTCATCCCCCTCATCCCCACTGGGCAAGGGGAAGGGGAAATCTATTTTTAGAAAGAGTGAGAGAGAGATATATCTTTCTCTCTTTTCATCCCATCTCCACTGGGCAAGGGGTAAGGGGAAATCTATTTTTAGAACACCCCCCCCACTCTGTGGGCGAGGGGAAGGGGTGGTGGGATGGCCGATGAGGGAGAGGGGGGAGGGGGTTTTCGATCAAAAAAACCCGTCAGTTCTCTCGAAACGCCCCTACTCATAATTCCAGTTGACTAATTCATAAGTCACAACATTTTTTTTTCTTAAGCACTTTCAATGTTACTTTTATATCTTGGAAAAATACGAAGGAGTGATTCGATTTTGTTGTCCAACGAACTTGACCTGTAAAAAGGTTTGAAGAATACGTCTTCAAAATTTGAAGCTTATTGATCAATTCTTTGGACATGTGATGCGTAATGAGAAGTACAGATTCCTGCATTAGATCATGGAGGGCAAGATTGAAGGAAGACGCCGGCCTGGAAGAAGGAAAACATCCTGGTTAAAGAACCTGAGAGAGTGGTTCAACATTGACTCAACATCTCTGACATCTCAACATGTTCTGAGCTGCAGTCAATAGAATCCAAATTGCATTGATGATCGCCAATCTCCGTCGCGGAGCCGGCATATAGAAGAAGAAGTAGATCAATTCTTTCTAAATTTATTGTAGAACATACAAGCAGACGGACAACGACTTGGGCCTTCAGTAATAAGTTGAAAGTGAGAACTCGCTAACGCTTGTTCAATTATCCCGTACTATCAGATAGCCCATGCTTTGCACTGGGGAAAATTTTGTTTTGTAAAACGCAATCTTTTTATGCCCAGGGAAACTTAAGAAATAGATTAATTATTCAATATTTTGTTAAAATTACGTGTATAATCTTCAACAGAATTGTAAATTCTCAGCGAAAACAATGAACTCTATCAATCTCAAACCAACAACCTTCTATTCATCGCGTACTTCCAATTACGCCACGGATTCACTTATTCGAGAAAGCTCTGTACAGTTGAGCTTTTTTATTAAGTAGGCTAATATTATTATATTATATATTATTAATCTATGCATATTATTTTAACTGTTAAGTAAATTCTTTAAGTAAATTTAACAGCGTAATAAACTTATAAGTAAATTCTTTAAGTAAATTTAACAGCGTAATAAACTGATAAGTAAATCTAACTGTTAAGTAAAAATAAAGTTCACTGATAAATTATATATTTCTATTTGAATTTAAAAGTTTTCAAGTACCTTGTCAAGCAGCCTCTGTGAGGTTCGCTTGAGGTAGCTTATTTATTCAATAAACGTTTTTTCTATTCTATTCTGAAAAAAAAACTTTGATTTATCAAAGTTTTGAATCAAATTCAAATTGATTGATAATAATTAAGAATGAAAATAGGTCTATAATCATCCTCGTTAAATTCAGAATATTGATGTAAATTTGCAAGTAAATCAGTTGATAAGTAGTGATAATGCGACGTCATTCGTGTACTTCCATTCCGCTTCCGTACATATATAAGTCAATATTCCTTCCTTTATTATTATAGATATTCATCGAATAGGTAGGCCTAATTGTGTATAAGCTTGTTGATATTATAAATCAAGAAAAGACAGAAAATAAGATAAGCCCTGGGATATCTTTTGCTAGATCCTTCCCGTTTCTTTTAGCCTAGTTCAGTTATGATTTTTGTCTCCGACAGTCTGTGTACTGCTTTGTGCGTTTTCTCCTTAGTTCATATTGTTTGTTCATATGTCATTAGCCTATAATTAACTTCAGTTCACTGCTCCTTTTTATTGCTTTACTTACCAACATATCCTATCATAGTCGAAGAAAATGAAAGGTTACTAGTGATTTTATATTATCCTATATTAATTGATAATCAAACTCATATTAATAGCATGTGTGAGGTGATAGACTACATTGCGCTACACATAAAACTCCTGGAATAATTGCAAGGTGAGTACCTACCGTAGCTCTTTACTTTTATAAATAACGCTTTCAACTTAGAAATTGAGAGAATTATATTGATGTTGACGATACTAATATACTGAGGTCCACGTTATAAAGGCAGTGTTTGATTAGCAATTGTATTGCTATCCTTGTCTATCATTCAACAAAGCAGAGAGCACTTTCTCTCTCTCTCTCTCTCTCGCGTTGCGCTGATGCCAGATCGGCTATTAACAATGTAGAATTAATAATTAATATTGACAAAATATTTTAATGAAGATTCATTAAATTTTTTGAAAAATATAATTCCTTGCTTAATAGAATATAATAATTGATTATTTTTAACGAGAATGAACAATTAATAGTACATTATTAAACCTGTATCAGCTACCGTCAAGAAGGAATTGATAAAACAGAGGATCGGCAACGTTGTTATCCTATCTTCCTCCACTGTCATTATAACATAGACCCCACTATATATTATATTTGTTCAAAATTAATTTAAAATACAGAACCTGGTTTCATGAACGAATGCAAAAAGGAATGCTGTATAAGAAACTGGAAGCTGTAAGAAAAAGAGGGAAGCCGAGGGTTCGATGGATGCAAGATGTGCAGACAGAGACGCTTGGAGGCAGATTGTGGAGGAGGCCAAAGCCCACATCGGGCTGTAGCGCCAGGATAAGATAATATAAGAAGAAGAACCAGGTTTCATGGCAACACCTGCCACATGTCTGACAACAGCTTATTCACACAACACAATATCAACGTCTTATTCTTTCAATATTATATAATCAATGCCACAACATGACTCAACATTATAATCAAATTTTTGCCTTCAACTTCATTTACAACTTAAAATTACAGTCCATTAGCGGTATACCATGTTATATATTGTCCTCTATAGTGAGGTCCACGTTATAAAGGCGGTGGAGAAGATAGGATAACAGCTTAGCCGATTCTCTGCCTTGCAATACAGTATATCTGATACCCCGGTATATCTGATGTAGGCCTAATAGTAACTGTTCATTCTTGTTTGAAATCATCAATCATATTCTAGTCGTCAGTGAAATATGGTATATTTTTCAATGATTTAATAACAGGCCTACATTTTCTTAATAATTAAGATTGAATGTTTTGTTAATTATATTTCTACTTGAATGAAAAAGACTAAGGAATTCTCAAAAACCACAGATTTATTGATACTTAGAAAGACCGGTTCCGGTTATTACACCATTGTCAATCTCTGATAAACACGATAAAATAATAGTTCATCAGAGATTGACAATGGTGCAATAACCGAAACCGGTCTTTCTAAGTTATCAATAAATCTGTGGTTTTTGACAATTTCTTAGTCTTTTTCATTCAATATGAATAATTACCTCAATATCAACTTCTCAACTACACAAAAAGTTATATTTCTACATTGTTAAATACGATCTGGCAACGTAGAAAAGGTTAGCGCCCCTAATTTTTCGCCCTTAAAATTTTCAACAATCGAAAATACCTATACCAATCTGTAAAGCTTTACTTCCTCTCCCATTATCAACGAGAAAAAAATCTGAATTTTTCCAAATACCGCCTTAAAATTTCTCAATTAAAAAGAAAAAGAGGTAACTTTTTGAAATTCAATAATTTCCAGTGGAGCCTCACTTCCTCTCTCATTATCAACATGAAAACACTTTAGAGTTTCTCCAAAATACCACCCCAAAATTTCGTGATTTAAAAAAATTAGTGGTAACGTTTTGAGAAATAAGTACTCATTTAAATTTTTCAGTTGGTTTGATTTTGACTTTCAACAAAATTAGTCAAGAGACACTGTGTACTGTGTGAACATGTAAAACATTCACCAGAAATTCTCAATCTATATTCCATTTTTCCATTCTACAGGATTCAGATAATAATAATTATTGTCAATAATAATCAAGATAATGAGAAAGAACGTCTGAAGTCTTTATCGTATGGCAAGAATACTCAAACAGTGTTGTGTAGCGAGCCAATAAAATTTTCTACAGGATTGAACAGGTTCGACGTTGAAACATTGCAGTGTTGCAAAACGTATTGCCACTCAGTATACAATATAGTGGATTAATACAGCTTTATACTGCGTAGGGCGTTGAAATGGCACCACTGTAATTCATCTACTGCACTACTTCAACAGATCATCCCTTCTCTCTCAACCGTTCTCCCTCATCATCTTCTCTCTCTCAATCATTCTTCTTCTCTCTCAAACAAGACTGGAAACTCCTTGTCATCTCGTCTTCAGGGCAACAGAAGTGATAACAACGCAAGACTCATTTCTTCGGCTGTGTCACTGTGTAGGGGTGGATAACCGAGTCCTCCAGGGGTGGTTCTTTAGGGGTTCCCTCAAGAATATTTCAGAGTATGTATTTCATTAAATTTGAGGGTGTATTTGGGGATAATACTCATATGTGTTTTGAGATATATTCAGGGTGATTTCATCCCCCTATTTCAAGATAATTCAAGTTGATTTCGAGATTTATTCAAGGAGACTTCATCCTTGTTTCTCCAACGAAAAGAGTGTTAACCGATAAGAGTTAAGAGTTGAATAATCAAGTCCATCAGGGGTGTTTCTTCAAGGGTACTTTTAGGGTATGTATTTCAAGATATTTTAGAATGTTTTCGGGTTATATAAAGGGTGATTTCGTCTCTCTACAGGGGGTGTTTCTTCAAATATGATTATTATTGTTAACCGATAGGAGTTTAGGGTTGAATAAGCGAGTCCTCCAGGGGTGTTCCTTCAAGGGTTCCTTCAAGGGTATGTATTTCAGGATATTTTTGTATTTCGGGATATATTAAGTGGGATTTCGTCCTTCTACAGGAGGTGTTTCTTCAAATATGATTATTATTGTTAACCGATAGGAGTTAAGGGTTGAATAATCGAGTCATCTGGTGGTGTTTCTTCAAGGGTATGTATTTCAGGATATTTTTGTATTTCGGGATATATTCAGTGGGATTTCGTCCCTCTACAGGGGGTGTTTCTTCAAATATGATTATTATTGTTAACCGATAGGAGTTTAGGGCTGAATAATCAAGGGTACTTTTAGGGTATGTATTTCAAGATATTTGAGAATTTTTTCGGGTTATATGAAGGGTGATTTCATCTTTGTAAGGGGCTGTTTCATCAAATATAATTATTATTGTTTCTCATCTATTTCACTATTAATCACAAGCTGCAAGTAATAACCCGTTTCGAACTATTCTCAATGACACAACAGTCTAATTTTTTATTTTTAATATTAGTTGTTATTAAAACTAGTCTACTCACATGTGGAGCGCTCTCGGAGTTTTTAAATCCATTTTCAACACACATATGAGTACTAGTTTTAATAACTAATATTCAAAAACTAGACTGTAGTGTCGTTGAAAATGGTTCATAACGGAGTACGGTATTATTGTTTACCGATATGAGCTTAGGGTTGAATTATCGAGTCTTTCAGGAATGTTTCTTCAAAGGTTCCTTCTTGTAAATTTACAGGATATTTATTTCAAGAAATTATAGAATATTTTTGGGTTATATAAAGGGTGATTTTATCCCCCTACAGGGGGTGTTACTTCAAATATGATTATTATTGTTTATCAATAGAGTTTAGGGTTGAATAACCGAGTCCTTCGGGGGTGTTTTTTCAAGGGTATTTTCAGGGTATGAATTCCAGGATATTGTAGGATGTACTTCCAGATATATCCAGGGGTTTTCATTCCCTTATTCCAGGATACTTTTTTATGTATTTCTAGTTTTAGGATGTATTTCGAGATATATTCAGTGGGATTTCGTTCTCCTACAGGAGATGTTCCTTCAAATATAATTATTATTGTTTACTTGTTATTTAAATATTAAAAATATTCTCAGGTTATGTAAATCAGGATATTTTAGGATGTATTATGGGATATTTGCGGGGGAATTTAATCGCCTATTTCAGGATATTTTTGGATGTATTTCGAGATATAATCAGTGAGATCTAATCCCCTTATTTCAGGATATCTTAAAATGAATTCCGGGATATATTTAGGGGGAATAAATTCATCCCCCTATTTCAGGATGATTTAGGATATAGTTGGAGATATATTCAGGGGATTTCATGCCCTTATTTAATCATGATTGGACAACTATGGAAGAATATTTCAAGACTTAAATTACGACATAGTGATCATTGACAACCAGTTCGTAATATAAAGTGAAATTAAAGAGTAATATTTTAAGCTTGAATCTTAAAGAGAACCCACTCAGATTGAAATTACAGCATTTAATTTGGATTATCGTTTAATAATAATTATTAGAACCTTATCATTAAAATAATGTTTGTTAAAGTTAAGAGTAATCATAATTTTACAAGTACATGGTCAACTATCAATCAAGCTATTGTGAGGTTCACGCTATACTCGCAGTGGAGAAAGACAGGAGAACAACGTTGCTGATCCTCTGTCTTGTCAATGCCTACTATAAACGATAGCTGATACAGGTTTATTAATGTAATATTGACTGTTCATTCTCGCTTAAAATGATCAATTATATTTTATCAAGCAAGAAATTATATTTTTCAATAATTTTATAATGAATTTTCATGATTAATATGAAATATTTAGTTGATTAATAATCAATTATATATTGTTGAAAGACGATCTTGCAACAGAGCAAGGTGAGAAAGAGCGTTATCCGCTTTGTAAAATGATAGACAGGGATAGCAATACCATTTGTAAATCAAACACTGCCATTATAACGTGGACCTGAAGAGTTTTACAATAATTTAGAGCAGTGGAAGATAATAATTTGACAAGAGAAGGATAGTGATGGACCTAAAGTGATTGGGCGCTTTAAACTACCGGAAAGTTTTTCTTATCTCGTTATATCAGTAAATTAAGTCAAATTAAAATATAAATTTCAAGTACATGATTGGTTAATTTTCAAAAATAGTCAATGGTTATTATTCTACAAGAATATAATTTTTGAATATAATGTACTTGAATTTATACACTGAATTATTTCACATTTAATATTATACATTGAATTTAATATTCAATCCTATATTATTAAACGAGCAGCTTCTGCTTATATGTTTAGATGTTTGGATGTTTATATGTTTGTATTTCACCGGATCTCGAAAACGGCTCTAACGATTCTCACGAAATTCAGAACATAGTAGGTTTATAATATAAAGATTCCATTGCACTAGGTCTCATCCCTGAGAAAACTCGCTGAAGGACATTAAAGGATAATTATTATTCATCCTTTGAAAAACATCTGATAATAATTATTATTTCGTGTTGGTGATGGAAGTAAGTGAGCGAGTTCATGTGTGTGGGACTATGTCAATATTATGACTCAGCTTTTTAATCATTCAATCAGGTACTTAGTGCCGGTTGCAAAGAAGGCGGGTTATTGTCAATCCTCATTAATTCCAGTTGATCCGTCTTTTTGAAATGGTCTTCTCTGATTTGGTTCACGTGAAGTTAATCAGGATTAAAATTTAACCGGCTTTTGTGTAACTGGGCCTTTGTGAGGGAAATTTTTGCATTCCTCTGGGAATTAATCTCAATTTACTGTGATTGGATGGAACATTTCTGTATGAATTATTATAATTTCTTCTTTCGTACTAATTTTTTTATGCTTTTGTACTCCAGAGCGAAGCTCGGTCCCCCATATTAGTTATTTTACAAGAGCAGTGATTCTGCCAATAAATTTCACTTCTGTAGAAGTAGAACTGTATAGGGATGCGAGCGGTTGGCTCCGTGGTTGTGCTTATAGTTATAACTGTTTTTTCTGAGGGTGATGCCCACATGAGCCTCAGACTTGTGCGTGGGTGATGAGAACTGATTGGATCTACAATTTTAGGTGGATTCTGAACCATGCGATAAGCGATTTTTGAGCTCATGAATCATATTCAGTGGAGTTGGTTAAAGTTTTCACCCTTCCAACGGGAGTAGCAGACGCATGATTCTTAACTTATCCAAGTGATAGCATAGAGAAATTCTATAACAAGATATTCCATGGTATAAGGTTTATATGTTCCAAATTTCACTGTTAACCCAAGTTGGTAGTCCTAGTAGTAGACTAGTTTTTCGTTAAGCTAAGTGACGTTGGTAGTCTCTCATACTGTGCCGATCCTACACTCTCACCCACACAAAACAGTAATCAACAGTAGATAGTAAGACAGAAGACAACAATAAATACAAGTATCTTCATACTTGCTATTGTCGTATCCAATTATTTCAATGTAGTCTCTCATACTGTGCTGTTCTTACACTCTCACCCCAACGAAACACTAATAATAGACGGTAGTCGATAGTAATAAATAGTATAGACAGTACAGACAGTAATAGACAATACCTGATAGACAATATAGACAGTAGACAGTAATAGTAGACGATGAAATTGAAAACATCCGAAAATATGTTTTCATTTTGACTATCATTTCTCTCTGAGTTATGAGATGTCGTAATTAGTCAGAATTCTATATCAAATTAACGGGAAGAATGTCTCCTATCTATTGGTGTCTAGATCATTTCTATCCGACCTATAGTTATTTTTAATTAATGTTTATGTTCGTCAATGTCCAGACATTTTGAGCAGAAAACATGAAATTTTCGACATGCTAGAAACCTTTTTGTTTCGGAAGATGAGAGGGTGGTAAACGCGAGAACGCTGCTCAGAAATTATTGAAATCCTATACTATTAAACGAGCAATTTCTGTTTATATGTTTATGTTTAGATGTTTATATGTTTGTATTTCACTGGATCTCGAAAACAGCTCTAACGATTCTCACGAAATCCAGAACATAGAAGGTTTTTAATATAAAAACTCGATTGCTCTAGGTCTCATCCCTGGGAAAATTCACTGAAGGACATTAAAAGGATAATTATTATTCACCCTTGGGAAAACAGCTGATGATAATAAATTATTTCGTCGTCTGTTGGTGATGGAAATGAGTGAGCGAGTTCATGTGTGTGGGATTGTGTCTGAATTATGACTCAGCTGTTGAACTTTTGTAATCATTCAATCAGATACTTAGTGCCGGTTGCAAAGAAGCCGGGTTATTTTTAATTCTGATTAATTCCAGATGAACTATCTTTTTGAAATGGTCTTCTTTGATTTGTTTCACGTTCACGTGAAATTAATCAGGATTAAAATTTAACCGGCTTTTGTGCAACCGGGCCTTTGTGAGGGAAATTTTTGCATTCCTCTGCGAATTAATCTCAATTTACTGTGATTAGATAGAACATCTCTGTATGTACTATAAATAGTATTATAACTTCTTCTATCGTAATACTTGTTATATACATTTTTACTCCAGAGCGAAGCTCGGTCCCCGATATTTATTTTTTCAACTGTCAAAAGTAGTTGTAAAAGCATATTATTTTGAACTCTCAAGAGTTTTTACTGGCGTTCAAGTGTTACTTTTGCCAGTAGAGCCAAAATTTCATTATTACTTTGCTTAATATTATCACATAATCTTGTTAATTTTATTATGCTGTACACTTCTAAAATATTGTACTTTTCTTAACTTTTTTCTGTTATTAAGTTTTTGATTTTAGAAATTACTTGGCAAATAAAATTTCAAAGTTGGGAGAGCGGCTGCATGGTATGCATTGTGAAATGAATCATTTATGCTGATGTCGAGAAGAGACTGCTTGCAATTATATTATTAATTTAATTATTAAATAAATGAGAAAGGATGCCATGCATCACTGCTCTTATTACTCGAGGGTTGTCATCTTCATTTTTATGATCAAATGGCTTGCAGTCGCCGAATTTTTCAAGCGGTCTGCCTCATGTTTCTGTTCCCTTCAAGTGAAACCCTGAATTTATTTTACCTTGAGATTTCTTATGGGGAATAGAAAGGGTGTTAGTGAGTGAGTGAGAGATGTTTGAGAGCGGAAGGGTGAATCAGATAGAGAGAGAGAGAGTGAGAAAGATTAAATTAGATTAGATTTCTTCATTTATTGATGTTGCTTTCCATGACGAAATACTATAAAATATAATAACTTTGTTGTAGTTGAGACACTGTGTTACTTGAAAATATTTGAAAAACACTTACTTTTCTTGGAGTATTGAGGAATGCATTTCACTCCTGAAGAGGAGCTTCATCAGCCTCAGGCTCAATACTCCAAGAAAAGTAAGTGTTTTTCAAATATTTACAAGTAACACAGTATCAGAATTACAACAGAATCTTTATTTATGTATGTTACAATATTTACTGGCTTATACACTAATTTACATTGAATGGCGGTAATGCTAATTATTCAACGAATTTTACAAAGTATAAAAAATTGATCAATGAGAATAAAGATTGAATGCAATTAGAATAACGATAATATAAAATTGTAATGTAACTTCATAAATCGGCGGTGTTTCAACAAATAATTGTCGACTCTCTGAAAAGGATATAGAATAATATCCTTCCCATCAACACATGAGAGACAGAGAGAGAGAGAGAGAGAGAGAGAAGAGAGAGAGAGAGAGGGAGTGGGATTGATTGAATTTATTTATTTTTTGTGGAGATTACAATGCAGATTACAAAAGAGACAGTGAATGAGAGTGTGTGTAGAAGAGAGAAGGAATGTCAAGTCTTTAAGAAAGATATAAAATAGTATCCTTCCCATCAACACACGACCGGGTGAGAGATTGATTGATTGATTGATTATATGCCTTTATTAGGGCGGAGTTAGGACTCCTGGTCCTTTCTGCCACACAACCCTATGAGAGAGAGAGAGAGAGAGAGAGAGAGAGAGAGAGAGAGAGAGATTGATTGAGTACTTTATTTATGTAGATTACAATATATATACTGGATTAATTTTACACTTATATACAATAGCTTACAATACAGCTAAATTATAGATGAATTTACATAATAAAGACTAAGAAAATGATTTTTGAACTGCATATGATATGAAAAAGGCAATTGGTAATAGCTATAGATAATATTGTTATGCATCTATATAGATTGGCGGAGCTTTGGACATATCAATGTCCATTCTTCGGAAAGAATATTAAAATTATCCTCCCCACTAACTCTCTACCAAAGAGAGAGAGAGAGGAGAGAGAGAGAGAGAGAGAATAGAATAGCTGCCTTTATGCCTTTATTTTTACCTAGGAGGGCGGAGATAGGGCGCAGCCGGCCCTCTCTTACACTCAACCCTCCAAAGAGAGAGAGAGAGAGTGAGTGAGAGAGAGAGAGTTAACCTCGAACAAAATTTGGAATTTTCTCGATGGATTCAAAAACTCCCAGCTATTGATTACATAAATATGGTGGCATACCATTCAGCCGCTCTCCTTGACACTGAAACTCCTGAGAGGCCAAACTATGGTCTTCCTGTTGATTTTGATAGTTGGAAAATTAATTTCAATAAATTCTGAGCGACTTTCATGCTTTCATCACCCACTTATCTTTCGAAACAAAAAAGTTTCCAGCATGTTGAAAATGTTATGTTTTTCTGCTCGAAATGTCAAGACGTTGACGAACAATCATTTAATTGAATAATAGCATAGATAAAGGATAAGCATAAGCATAAGCATATATCTCTTGTCTCTGATAATAGCCTAAGTGTAGGTGAGAGGATTGAAATCAACTATAGTGAGTTCCACGTTATAATCGCAGTGTTTGATTGGCAATTGTATTGTTATCCTTGTCTATCATTCAACAAAGCAGATAGCGCTATTTCTTTCTCACTTTGCTCTCTTGTCAGATCGTTTTCTAACATTGTACAGAATTAATTAACAAAATATTCAGTCTTGATTATGAAAATTCATCATGGAATCATTGAAAAATATAATTTCTTGCTTGATAAAATTTAATTGATTATTTTAAACGAGAATGAACAATTTATTACATCAATAAAGCTGTATCAGCTACCGTCTATAGAAGGCATTGACAATAGAGAGGATCGGCAACGTTGTTCTCTTATCTTTCTTCTCTGCCATTATAACGTGATCCTCACTATAGCTGAGTGGTCCATTTTATGATGGTAGTATTTGATTAACATTGAATTCTAAAATACTTCAATGATGAATAAGATTAAAACTCAGTATACTATTCTCTGTATTACTACAGTATTCTATGTTTTATTTTCATATAAATTGTAATTATTAAGATACATTGAGGTATGAAATTGAACATACTAAATAACCGGGTCTTGGAAGAAAAATGTCTGTATAAAATAGAAGGTAATGGCTATTTTATTTTTGAACTTTGAATAAAATTGCTATCCCAGTCTATTTTATACATACATTTTTTTCTAAGGCACGGTTGTTTAGTCTGTTGAATTCCTTACCTCAATGTATGTTAGCAGCGAAGTATTATAGAATGCATACTTCAAAACGTCAGTGCACTCAGCAACAGACGGAAGTATGCAGCGATACAAAGGAGATCCCTCCACAGGTGTTCTAATGTTGCAACAGACGTCCGTCTGTCTGCATTATAATGTTTGTTCATAAGTACCATTTTCGAAAATACCCTAAAATACCCTGTTTTTAATATAGCTTTTTATTTTCATAGTAAAAACGTACTAGGTTAATAAGATAACTTGAAATTTTGTAGATTCTTAATCAGTTGAGGATTGTTATAAGCCTATCTCAAATTCTCAGTTTGTCAAGTTTTTAATAAGCCCTTGCGGAGTATGGCTTATCTGCTAGGATTATCTGCTCTCAAATGCTGTTTTCATTTTCAATTGAATACTCTAAAAATGTTACGTCTTGTGGGGGGTGTCGAACGATGAGGGGGTCCGACCCACCACAACCCCCCCCCCCCCAATGGATCCGCGCCTGTCTTCTTAAAGCCTTGTACACACGTCCGTACAGATTCGCGCGAACAATCGTATGTACATATGCCTCAACATTCACTGTACGTCCTTGTGGACGCGATCCACGTATGCCTCAGCATTCAAAAAGCTATCTGATTTGCAGACGACACGAAGACATGGTAGATGTAGATTTTCCACAACATGACAACAATGGCGTCATTCCATCATTGAAGATAGTTATCACAAATTGCAGCAGTATCATTTTATTTCAATGACTTATATAATAAAATCAAAAATAAAACTTGACAAACGATGTTGGTGGGTTGAACGATTGTAGGTTGAAGTGAGGAAATAAATTGCTACATGACATAATATTGACAATTCAATCTTTCTTAGGTTGTCAAAACATTATGTTGTTAATATACTGAATCTAATTCAACTAGTTATCTGAACAAAAAATGATATCATCATGAGGGAAGCAATAACTCCACAAGAACGATTGGCTCTAACTTTGAGATTCTTGGCATTAGGCGATTCATTTGTTGGTTTCCAATATCTATTCAGAATCTCAAAAAAAGAAAAATTCTACAATAATTCCAGAAGTTTTGATGACCTAATCAAAGCACTTAACACTGTCTCACAAAATTGACAGTGATTTTAGCCATAAATTGAATCAAATACTAAATTGCTGCCCATTTTAAACTAACTCTGCTCATACACATGACAAAACAAGATTCTCCAAAAGATTAGCTTCAAGATTTACCTTCAAGGGAATACCAGTTCAAAGTTTGAATAAATCTCTCTATAGATAGCCTAGCTATCTAAAACGTATAATATCATATTGAAGATTACAATTTTAATTAACAACTCTGATTGATAACATGAAACAAACACAAGATGATTTGATAGCCACAGTAAAATAATATTTGAGCTATACTTTCTTGTAGGAACCCTGTAGAGAAGCTTTTTTCACTTAAATTATGCAGTTCTAAATTTGTTAATCATGATACAAATTATATACTCCATGCATGTTTCTATTTAAATATTTGACAATCCACATATCCTACAAAATTACAAAAATCCTACAATTTACAATTACTTATTGGATCACAATTTGATTTGTCATTCATTAACCTAATTCATTGGAATTAGGTTATGACGCCTTCAATGTTTACGTTTTGCCTCACCCGTATGGCAAAATCGCGTCCACACGTACATTCAATGCTCGCCCGAGGCGCTTTTGAGCACGCCAAAATACCGACAGGGTTCCGGTTCGCCCACATGCCTCAGCGAACAGTGTCCACACGTGCGAATGCAAGCCCATACACGTATGCTCACCCGAGGCAAACGTACGTGTGTACACCGTTTAAAGCGTTTTCTGAAACACAAGAAAAAACATTTCTTAATAAAAAAATTCAGAGAACCATCATTTTTTCAATTTTTCATTTCAAATTAACCATTAATTTTCATTAAAAAATGAAAATTAACAATTACTTTAACCTGGGTTCGAGGCTAGCGGATGGATACAACGACACCATTGATACGTCACATCATTTATTATTGTAATCCAATTTTTTCAAAAATTGATTGCTAGAAACAATCAATATCGCTGACGAAAGAGTGTACCAAGCTAACAATATTTTAATTTTTTCAGTTGAAGTGAGTGTTCAATTGGTATTAAAATCGGATATTGGCAATGAACTAATTTTTCTACAACAATGGGAGAGCGGATGAAATTGCCCAGTGCACACTGCACATGCCCAATGCAGCCTGCACCCTGCAGGGCTTTCTTGTTGAAAAGTAGAGATGGGAAGTTCGGATCACTTTACTGATTCGGGTCAGTCGTTCACGTTCACTGCCGCGACCCGTTCAATTGAACGGTTAATTTTCTATAGCTTTCCTATAAACAAGCAAAAAAAAAAAAAAAAAAAGAGGCCCACCACAGTTGATGTGTAAAGACAGTAAAAACAGGGGTTGACCCCAGTTGATGAACGGGTTTTTTGAATGAATGTGATCCGGATCACTCGTTCACCTAAATGACCCGTTCAATTCGAACGGGTCATGACCGAACGACACATCTCTATTGAAAAATGAAAAGTTGTTGGACTAGAAGTCTAGAACTGCTCTGTGCCAGTCTGTGGCTGGTCCTCAACTCCTCATAATTCTGTTTAAAAGTGTTGTTTTCTTCAATTTTGGGATAGATAATGGTGAGTAGACACTTATTTATGAGTAATATCTAATCTTAAATGTAGCCAGTGTTTAATATTGCTCTGTTCATGAAGATTTTATCTGAATTCAATGGTTTTTGCATAGCGTCATTTCATCCAATATGGCTGACTCAGAAGACTCAAACATTTTCAAATGAAATAAGTTTTCATTCCATGTAAGTTGATAGACTACCTTTGTTGGATTTTCATTGCGAATTTCAAAGTGCAATTTTCGAACCTAGTCCTTCAATTTTTAGGAAGCTTCCATTTTTTGTTAATATTTTTAAATGGAATTTAAATTATTAATTTTCGGCCCACACGGTCGTAAGTTGATTGAAAATTCAGTTATAACTTTTCTAAAACATTTTCTTGTGTTTCTGCTGTCGTAATTGACTAATTCTATGCATTTAAATTAAAACACCAATATTGCAAATGAAATTTTTGAAACTATGAGATACTTTGGTAGTCTTTAACTTAGTTTTTTGTGCCACGCGGCCACGCCCTACGGTACCTAGGCTATTATTATACACAGTTGTGAATAATTTTTAACCATCAACCTGCTATTATATACGTATGATTCTATAAATCTCTTGATAATACAGTTTTTTTTGTTGAAAATTTTCAAAAAATAGTAATTTCTCTGAAGTGTTGAGGGTGTGAAATGAGAATTGCCAATTTTCTCTGAGAGCTACCGTACATCTCCATCTTTCAATCTCTCATTTTTGTAGTTTAAATTTATTAATTTTCAAGAATTTAGTTAGGTAGAGTTTTCTGTCATACTGAAAACAGACAACCGTTGTAATTCGATTTGCTATTTATCACCTTTCATCATAACTTTTTCTTATTCCCCCTGAATACTAACTTATTCAGACATGACTCTAACTATTCCAACATGACTCTTCAAATTGAATCATTTCATTTGTCACTTGATCATTTCCTTTCATTCGAAATATATTATGATAACTTGAGATCGTAATGCAAGTAAATTTTCTAAAATAATGTGATTTGTTTCAAAAACTTATCTGCTTCAATTATTTATCATCAATCGAAATTTTCGAAAGAAATAACTTGAATAGAAATACTGTTTTTATGTGAAATGTTGAATTCCAGTGAGATTGACATGAAATTATAGAATACTGTATGCGATTTCTTTTCAAAAAAAAATTGAAATAATGAACTCAATTTATGGAATGAATTTCTGAATTAGATTTTTAAAGTTTTAAAGTCCAGTTCAATTTCTCATTTCAATGAATATTGTTATTTTTTGAATAGTCTACTATTATAACTGTGTAACTTTTTCAATAAAACAGTTGAAAATAATCAGGAATATTTCATGTATAATAGGTATAAATTACAATATTCCATTCTTATTTTCAGATAGCCTATGAGACTATAATGGAATACCTTTGAGACATCAATTTCCTTGAGGATAAAAATGCATGAGGTTGAGGATAAAATCTATTGCCAAATAACTTACCAGTGATGAACACCTGTGCACTCAGAACATTTTCCAGCCTGTGAGTACTTTCTTATTTTTATAATGTTATTGATTTATTTTTTAATATTTCAGCTTCATGATTTATCTGAGTTACAATATTTTCTTCATTCATATTCGAAAAGCTTCAGAATAGTAGCCTATTGAATTCTGCTAGGCCTGAGTTTATTGAAGTTTTTAGAAATGAGTATAGGAGGCAAACTATCAGATTTGAGACTGCGTCTACACCAAAGTTATTAACAAAATGTTAACTTGATCCTTATAGACTCTATTAGATTGAACTCAACTTATCATACACATGATGAACATATGTTTGTCAAGTTCCGTTCAATACAATAGAATCGATAAAGATCAAGTTATTCATATTTTGTTAATAACTTTGGTGTAAAAGCAGCTTTACGTAAATGATACTATGATGATACTTGAATGAATGAATAATGAATTTCTCGCCAAATACAAGAAATATTTTTACAAACAAAATAATCATTAAATTACAATAGTTTTTGGCGTGACTGGAAAAAGAAACATTGAGCTCCAGCCACGAGTATAAATAAAAATAGATTAGTAAAAATAATTATTATTGCAACTCATCAATTTATTAACTACTGATAACTAACAAGTTTTTCATTAATTTATCCATTCAATTACAAATCATAATTATACGTTATACCTTCTCCAGATCTTGGTCTCTGATCTCCTTGTATTTGATGTGAGAAAACTGAGAGCTGAATTAAATATTCATACTTCTTATGGCCGCTGATGTGGAAAGCCCTGATATTTCCTGGATTCTTATATTATGATGACGACTTCATTATCAAGATGTAATAATGGACACAAAATTGGAGATATGGGAGTTTCTGTTTGGTGAGTTGACTAAGTACCTTTTTTCTGGCTATTTTTAAATCAAAGTGCTTAACATCATCTTTAACTTATGTTTGTCTGTGTATAACTTATCAAAGTATGTTGCTGTGTATCAAGTTGAGATGATACTGTATCATGTGTGGTGATACTGTATCATTTTATGGTGTGACATTCATACACTATAAATACCATACAAAAAATAGCACAAGAAGATATCTCATGGTATACTGTAGGGCGTTTTATGTTCCAATTTTCAATGTTAACTCAAGCTGGTAGTCCTAGTAGTTTTTGGTGAAGCTATGTGACGCTGGTAGTCTCTCATACTGTGCCGCTCTTACACTATCATCCCAACAAAACAGTAATAATAGAGAGTAGTCGACAGTGATCGGTTGAGTTAACAAAAAATTGGTTTGAGATTTTGAACATTAGCTACCTTTACCATGGGATATCTTCTTATGCTATCTTTTCACTATAATAACATCCTTTATTAATGATTATGTTGATTATAAAATTGTAATAATAATTAATCATCATAATAATTATTATGCCTTTATGTTGTGAGCACTGTCTTTGGAAGTGCTTGGATCATGATTGTTTTATTTCTACTGATTTGGAAAATCTTATGTAAATCTTTATAGCTCCAATAGTCTATGTAGCTAATTTTGGCATCACACTTTGGAATCTCATGCAATTTTCTGAATTACCGATGACTTTTCTACATTTTTTCTTAGGGTGATGTCCACATGAGCTGTAGGCTTGTCTGGAGTAATAAGGCGGATGATAATCAAGCTGTGTTTACACCGGAGTTAATAACAAAAAGTTATTAACTTGACTGAATCATCAAAAGTTTCTCTTAACAAATTAATAAATCGTGTTTTCAACCAAAAATTCCTTGTTATTAAAGGAAAAGTTATTTACTTATGTTAATGACTTTTGTTATTAACATCAGCTAATAAACAAATGTTGAAAACGTTTGTTATTAACTCCGGTGTAAACCTAGCTTAAGAGATGAATGGACCTACAGTTTTAGGTGGGTTCCAATGGATTAAACTTAGTTTAATTATAATATTAAATTTTGTTTTATTATTTGATAATCAATTAACATTGAACCCACGCAGGAGGTATGAGTGTTGCTATACTATTCATGACTTTTACCACAAAAGTAAATTTCAAAAAAAAATCTATCATAGGAAATGCAGGAATCAAAAAATATTGCAGGAAATCATATGCAGGAAAATATTAATATTGTTTAGTGCATCGTATTTTCTCGATAATAAAAATACAATGACCAAATTATTATGATTCATACATGTTCTGATGATATAAAATACAGGCCCACGATTCATAAATAAATATTGAACTGATGAAGGAGAGTGAAAAATGTTTTATCTTGTTTATGATATTATATCATTCATTATTTTGGATGAAACGGAAATAATACTTTGAGATAATTATTATCAAACGAGAATCCCAATTAAATGCTGTAAATCACCCCAAAGACTTCTGCTACCGCAAATATTGGCAACGGGATAAACAGATTTTTTGGGGATTTTCGTTTAATAATAAATTATTCATAAATTAGCATTTGGACAAATGCAACTTCCAATTTATTTCAATCTGTTACTGTGAGAATTGAAGTCTACTTTTTGCCTCATTCCTGAGATAATTTACCTGATGTAATAGTCGTAACGTCGGTAAAGCAAATCCACGTCGATAAAAAATCTTTATAGGTTTCTGTTGGAGAGTTATTCATTCAATCTATAACAATCTGAATGATATATTAGTAAACGTTGAATAATGGCCCAATATTGATGCTGTCAATATTGAGATTTGTTGTTCTAATCCAAATAGGCTACAAAGTGTGATTTACTGATTTAGAATAGAATATTTTCTTTATTCAACACAGCAAAACGAAACATCATGCAGTTGAATATCGTCACTAAATCTAATATTGATAGAGATTGTAAATGAGGAGCCAAAAGATAAAATTTCAATATAACTTATTCGAGACAACGATGTAGCTATCATTCATCATGCAGTTGAATATCGTTACTAAATCTAATATTAATAGACATTATAAATGAGAAGCCAAAAATATAATTTCAATATAACTTATTTGAGATGAACAAATAAAAAATATCACATGATGAAATAGAATACCTACAAACTAATCAAATATTAGTATCAATATAAATACATATTAAAAAACTTAGGTGAAATGCAAGGAAATACAATTATAAATATAACATTTCTGAGTAAACATTTTATTTGATTACCGTATTATTTGATTATGCTGGTATTAAATGACTGATTATTCAGTATTGTTTTCACTTCTTGTGTACCTAGTTGAGAAGTTGATACTGTGGTAATTATTCATGTTGAATGAAAAAGACTAAGAAATTGTCAAAAAACCACAGAAAAAACCTCAGTTCATCAGAGATTGACAATGGTGTGATAACCGAAACCGGTCTTTCTAAGTATCAATAAATCTGTGGTTTTTTGACACATTCTTAGGCCCGGTTGCACAACAGCCGGTTAAATTTTAATCGTGATTAATTTCACGAGAACCAATCAGAGAAGGCGTTTTTGAAAATACGGCTTCTCTGATTGGTTCTTGTGGAATTAATCAAGGTTAAAATTTAACCGGCTGTTGTGCAACCGGCACTTAGTCTTTTTCATTCAATATTATTTTTCTTATCCAAGTGGCGTCAATAAATATATTATGTCATACACAAAATTGAGATAATTATTGATTATTTATGAGGTTTTTAATTCATTTAGGCTATTTATAATTGTTGATGTATTTTTCGCAGCTCATTTTGGACTTGAACACTCGGAGAGGCGATGTTCACTTCAATTATCCTGCTTAGAGTCCACTTCATCAGAGCGCACATCCTGGTTTGAGTACCGTTCTACTTTTTACAACAACTTGGACCTACCACACAGTCTTCCAATGTTCCGACTCGTGACCACTCCACATGTGCTACTGCTTCTATGGTCACAGCTGACCACCACATCTCTACCACCTCTATGGAGAGGTGACCTCTCTACATCTCTACTCCATCTATGCTGCTTCAGTCAACGTTGCCAGGTTGCTGCCGGGGTGAGTAGGCAACATAAGACAACACACATGTTAAATTGTAGCAGCTTCTTCATCATAAATTACTTCATTTAAACTTCAAGAACGTCACTCTGCTTCGATGTTTCCATTTCTGTATAGTGAGGTCCACGTTATAATGGCAGTGTTTAATTATCAATTGTAATGCTATCCTTGTCTATCATTCAACAAGGCGGATAGCGCTATCTCTTTCTCGCTTTGCACTGTTACCAGATTGTTTTTTAACAATGTAGAATTAATCATTAACAAAAAATTCCATCTTGATTATGAAATCATTGAAAAATATAATAGTGCTTAATAAATAATATAATTGATTATCTTAAACGAGAATGTTTATTACAATAATAAACCGGTATCAACTATTCCCTCCATAGAAGGCATTGGCAAGATAGAGGAACGGCAACGTTTTTCTCCCATCTTTCTCCACTGTCATTATAACGTGCACCTCACAATAGCAAGTAACAGCTTATCAAAAATACTGCAATCACTTATTGCCAAAATTCAGAATAATGTTCATTAGTAGGAAAAATAATTTATAGATTCCCTCATAATTCACCATTTCAAATTGGATTTATGAGTGTGTCTTAATATGAAGGTTTCAAATGTGAATAGTAATCATATCTTAGTATTAATGGGAAAGTTTGATGTAAGACAAAATAAAATCTAAGATTTGATTGATTAATTTCAATGATTGGTGATATTATATTATTTGGCATCATCAATCCTATTGAAAGATTCAAACAATAATTCAAAATAGATTAATAATTTATTCTTATTCAAAACATCTGGACTTTGCAATAAAACAATTATTAGAATTAGTGCCAGTTTTATAAGAGCAGACCAAAAAATAACTCCATAAGCCGTAATGTTAACATATGTACCTTTTTCTCAGGAACCATTTGAGGTAGATGTCTAAAATTGTGTACAGTACTACTTAGCACTATTATGAACACTTCAGCGAGAGGTGATTTAGAAATAATTGTTTAATCCCATTTTATAAGCCTTTTGTAAGTCAATACTGTGTTTTCGAGCAGTCATTCAGAAAAAAATCATATTTTAGTGAAAAAATGGTTCAATACTGAAAAGCTTGTGCTAAAGTATGTAAAAAGGTCATATTATTCAGTGTTCAAAATATCAGGTTGATCAGTTGGATAAATCTCTAGTGAAAGGTACATAATTATATTAACATGAAGGCTTATAAAGTTATTTTTTGGTCTGCTCCCCTTAATCTCACGAGAATCAATCACAGAAGCCGTCTTTTCAAAAAAGCCTTCTCAGATTGATTAAATTTAATCACGGTTAAAAATGAACCAGCTTTTGTGCAACCGGGGGCCTTTGTGATTGAAGTATTTTAATAAGCTCATTTTCTCATGTATATTTCTCCATTCTAAGCCTTTGTATAATCAATTAATTGTATATTTATTTGATTAATTGAAGATTAGCCTGGATAAATTAGGAAAAAATGTAAAATTGGTATATGGATCACCTCGTGTGACCAGGACTATTCAACCACTATACAGGACTAGGACTATACTAACCGCCTTGGTAGATACGTCGATTGCAATTTCTGATAATATGCTTTATCAAGTCCTGTGTAATCATACTCGAATATAGCTGGATATATTTGGTATAAATAATCAACACAACTGGTGATAAAATATCGAGTGACCTGGCTGGCTCAAGTCCGGCGTCAATAAAATACTGTAAATACATCAAATTTTGATATCAAGGTAGTCGATGTAGTATAGTGATTGTGGAGAAGCCGAAATTAAATAATTTAAACCGCTTTGGTAGGCACGTCAATTGCAATTTCTGGTCATATGCTTTATCAACTGTAGCTTCGCAGTCAGAAACAGGGGAGGCTAAATTACCCCAGTCAGTAATTCAGTCCATGACCGGCAGTCGCCAGACAGACTCCGTCAAAGTTTAAAACAATATTGAAACACAAATAACTTGAGATGGCTGTAGATAGTTCGTTTCATGTGGCTCTGTAGAAGGACTGCAATTCTAAATTATGAAACAGTCTCAAACTGTTGCACATGTCTACTGGTTTCATCATCTCTCAGTGAGTACAGAGGGTAGTTGATGAGTTTTTCACGTACCAGCCTACAAAACCTCCCTAGTCATTCAGAAAATCCCGACATCTCCTGTGGCCAGTATTCTGAATAAATATTTCAAACTAATAAATGAATCGCCCGATGTATCTCAAAGTTAGGGCCAATCGTTCTTGCGATGTGATTGTTCCCTCATTACAGTATAATTTTTTTTTGATAAATATGGTTGAATTAGACTTTGTATGTGATCAAATATTATGTTTTGGCATCCTAATGAAGTTGGGATTGTTAATTTCATATCTGATATGAAGTAATATTATTATTTATCCCCATATTAAAATCTATTTTCGTACAATCTTTTAACAGACCAACGTCGTTTGTTAGGTTTTATTTCTTCTTTCATGATACTAGCTATTGAAATAAATGGTGCATCTGCAATTTGTATATTTCTCTGATGATAGAATGACGCCATGGTTTAATTGGAAACTCGTGGATTTTATGATGCCACCTATGTAGATTCTTATATTTCAATTTTCAATTTTCAATTTATTTGTTTCAATGCACAACCTCAATAAATAGGTACATTTCACATATATTTTAATCCCTAAATTAATAAAAAACAATATAAAAATCTTGAAACACCCTTAATTTTTTAAAATAACTTGAAAAAATAAAATAAAGGGTGCTTGAAGATTTTTATATTGTTTTTATTAATTTAAAAAGTAGCCCAAGTGAATGAAATGTTTTTGTTTCCATCCCTCTAACGTTTATAGCTAATTGAGGGATATTAAAAAACTACAATTCCCATTTACTAGGTTGCAATAATAACTTACATAAACAAATACAAATATATAATATATTGAATGAGTATTATTAACAAAGTGAATTTGAAAATTCATAAATAATACTTTTAATAAAATATTGCACCTTGAAAAATTCTTTATTAAATGATCGCTATTCTGACTAAACTATCGTGAGCTGCATTTTTACTGTAAAATCTAACAATATGTCTCAATCATTAATTATTATAATGAAAAGTAATTTCATATTTGTTTAAACTTCACCTTTTATTGCAAATTTTGCAATTCCAGAGGCAATGAATTCAAAAGATATGGAATTCTGCATTCTGGAGCTCTTTTACCATAGTTATTGTTAAATCTGTGGGGTCTATACATTCTGTTTCTCATTCCATATTTCATTAAATTCTCTAAATTGGTTTTTGAAATAGTTCCGTGAGACATCAGTATAATATGCTTTACAAAATAAGGTAGGCTTACATAAGGTAGACTAATCTATCTTTTTATATGTACTTTGGTTTTTTTATTACTGTTAATGTACACATATAATATCCTGTGAGTTTCCTGAATAGAAAGGTTATTTATTACTTTTTCACTGAAATACTGCTGGGAGGTGGTCACCCGTCACACTGATAGGTTGCCATGAACATTCATACATTAGTGAGGTCCTCGTTATAATGGCGGTGTTTGATTAGCAACGCTATTGATATCCTAGTCTATCATTCTCTTTCTCGCTTTGCTCCGTTGTCAGATTGTCTTTTAACAATGTATAATTATTAATTAATTAACAAAATAAATAATCGTAATTTTTAAATTATCAAAAAAAATAATTTATTGATTAATAAAATATAATTGATTATTCTAAACGAGAATGAACAGTTTATTACATAGATATTACATCAATAAACCTATATCAGCTACCTCCCCGTGCCGTGAGTGGGTAATTTACGCGCCTTGTATGTGGTAGCCCTCCTGAAACCCTGATTCGCCGTTACCCGTTACAACCATGGTAGACTCAGTAGTAACCATCGACAGTTGATAAGGCAGACATTTGATAAGGCAGACAAACGTGTCTGAAAATATCGAGTGACCTGGCTGGCTCAAGTCTGGCGTCAATAAAATACTGTAAATACATCAAATTTTGATATCAAGGTAGTCAATGTAGTATAATGATTGTGGAGAAGCCGAAATTAAATAATTTAAACCGCTTTGTTAGGCACGTCAATTGCAATTTCTGGTCATATGCTTTATCAACTGTCTAGCTTCGCAATCAGAAACAGGGGAGGCTAAATTACCCCAGTCAGTAATTCAGTCCATGACCGGCAGTCGCCAGACAGACTCCGTCAAAGTTTAAAACAATATTGAAACACAAATAACTTGAGATGGCTGTAGATAGTTCGTTTCATGTGGCTCTGTAGAAGGACTGCAATTCTAAATTATGAAACAGTCTCAAACTGTTGCACATGTCCACTGGTTTCATCATCTCTCAGTGAGTACAGAGGGTAGTTGATGAGTTTTTCACGTACCAGCCTACAAAACTTCCCTAGTCATTCAGAAAATCCCGACATCTCCTGTGGCCAGTATTCTGAATAAATATTTCAAACTAATAAATGAATCGCCCGATGTATCTCAAAGTTAGGGCCAATCGTTCTTGCGATGTGATTGTTCCCTCATTACAGTATAATTTTTTTTTTTTTGATAAATGGTTGAATTAGACTTTGTATGTGATCAAATATTATGTTTTGGCATCCTAATGAAGTTGGGATTGTTAATTTAATATCTGATATGAAGTAATATTATTATTTATCCCCATATTAAAATCTATTTTCGTACAATCTTTTAACAGACCAACGTCGTTTGTTAGGTTTTATTTCTTCTTTCATGATACTAGCTATTGAAATAAATGGTGCATCTGCAATTTGTATATTTCTCTGATGATAGAATGACGCCATGGTTTAATTGGAAACTCGTGGATTTTATGATGCCACCTATGTAGATTCTTATATTTCAATTTTCAATTTCAATTTATTTGTTTCAATGCACAACCTCAATAAATAGGTACATTTCACATATATTTTAATCCCTAAATTAATAAAAAACAATATAAAAATCTTGAAACACCCTTAATTTTTTAAAATAACTTGAAAAAATAAAATAAAGGGTGCTTGAAGATTTTTATATTGTTTTTATTAATTTAAAAAGTAGCCCAAGTGAATGAAATGTTTTTGTTTCCATCCCTCTAACGTTTATAGCTAATTGAGGGATATTAAAAAAACTACAATTCCCTTTTACTAGGTTGCAATAATAACTTACAAATACAAATAATAAACAAATACAAATATATAATATATTGAATGAGTATTATTAACAAAGTGAATTTGAAAATTCATAAATAATACTTTTAATAAAATATTGCACCTTGAAAAATTCTTTATTAAATGATCGCTATTCTGACTAAACTATCGTGAGCTGCATTTTTACTGTAAAATCTAACAATATGTCTCAATCATTAATTATTATAATGAAAAGTAATTTCATATTTGTTTAAACTTCACCTTTTATTGCAAATTTTGCAATTCCAGAGGCAATGAATTCAAAAGATATGGAATTCTGCATCCTGGAGCTCTTTTACCATAGTTATTGTTAAATCTGTGGGGTCTATACATTCTGTTTCTCATTCCATATTTCATTAAATTCTCTAAATTGGTTTTTGAAATAGTTCCGTGAGACATCAGTATAATATGCTTTACAAAATATGGTAGGCTTACATAAGGTAGACTAATCTATCTTTTTATATGTACTATGGTTTTTTTATTACTGTTAATGTACACATATAATATCCTGTGAGTTTCTTGATTAGAAAGGTTATTTATTACTTTTTCACTGAAATACTGCTGGGAGGTGGTCACCCGTCACACTGATAGGTTGCCATGAACATTCATACTTTAGTGAGGTCCTCGTTATAATGGCGGTGTTTGATTAGCAACGCTATTGATATCCTAGTCTATCATTCTCTTTCTCGCTTTGCTCTGTTGTCAGATTGTCTTTTAACAATGTATAATTATTAATTAATTGACAAAATAAAATAAAATTGAACTTACGATATAAATAATTATTGAACAGTTCCGCATCAGGATCGTGGTCTCAAGAATATACAGTGTGATTAAAGTCAGTAGTTGATATTCTTCAAAGAGCGGCTTACAGTGATCCAGTCTGTCATCTCCCAGTACTGTTCTTAGGGTCTTGTTTTGTATTACAAGTATCCTATCCAGGTGTATGACTTGTGCAATGGCTGTTCACAAGAAACCCCCTTTCCAAGTCGGTTGTCCAGCCCCCCCCCCCCACTAGAGTATTTGCTCTATGGATTAAGCGAATCCGAAGCCCTCCGAGCACTCGTGAATGGCTTTCAAAAGGTTGTTTTGCAGCTTTTGACTGTACACTGGCAAGTTAAGTAGATTGAAACTGAAAATTGAATCGAAAACATTAGCACAATGGAATAGGCGGCTATAGATTTATTCAGCCCCATGCCACAATGAATAATAAAAGAATTTGAGAATAAAAAAGAATTGTACTTTTGAGAAAAAAATTATTATACCACCTATCTATCTACATGACTGCATAATTATGTGAAACATTCATTTAGAATTGAATGACCAAACACTCGAGGTATGTAACCACCAGGTGCCTGTAGTCTACTTTCCTCTGGCCCTGACAGCACCCTGGTTTAACACCCATATAAATGGTTGGTGCAGCTGTAGGGCGTAAAAGATGCATTCATTTACATCCTCCACAAGACTCAAATCAACAAGACATAGATACAACAATGAAAGTGTAGTACATACACCATTGATTCTATGTAATTTCTATGTTTTTCTGTTATTGCTTTTTATGAGAAGGTTGGATCAGCTGCTCCAACTCTAAATTCTATCTTGGTTATTATTATTATGAGTACCTTTACATTTTACTTTCCTTGCCCCACTACCATAGGTAAGGAAAGTTATGCTTTCCAGAAAAAATTGAAGTTGCTAGTAGAACTTCTCAATATTTTATAGCATTTTGTGAGATAGTGACATAGAAGTGATATTTGTATTCAAAAAGTAACATTGGAGACTCCTTCACAGGAATTATCACATGTTCAACGATTATTATAGGGAAACTACTTTGTTGGAAAATGTTAGTATAGTCAGGAGAATTTCAGCTTGGCTCGTTTACTATATTCGTAGTTCTTTACTTTGGTATTATGATTTATTTTCAATCTGCCAAACATAGTTTTATTGACAAGAAATTCTAGCTACTGCATTATATAAAATTGGAAATAAGTTCGATGACTTGATAATATCAGTTAACATTTATTACTACAATACAAAGATATGTTACTTTTGATCTATTAAAATAAATAGGATGGCGCAAAAAGAAGGCACTTATTAAATGCGGTAACTTAAGGGCACGCCACACCAAGCTCGCTACCGCGGCGGTAGCGAAGTTTTTAAAATCGCTAGTCATGTATTCAGGTTGAGCGCGCCACACCGAGCTCGCTACCGCGGCGGTAGTACGGCGCACTACCACCTACGACCGCCTGCTAGGCGATTCAACAAAACTTCGCTGAGAGGTAGTACGGCGGACAAAGCGAGCTCAGTGTGGCGCGCTCAACCTGAATACATGGCAGGCGATTCGAAGAGGTAGCGCATGCGCACCTCTCCTCCTTGCAACACAACGCAACTAGTACGTCTCACCCCCCACTACTAGACTCACTACTCGGAGACTACCGCTAGCAGACGTTTTTCGGTGTGGCGTGCTCAGCCGAGAAAACTACCACCAGCGGTACTACCTCGGCGGTACTGGCGAGCTTGGTGTGGCGAGTCCTTAAGTTCATAAAAAACATTTAGGTAACAACGATCAGGAAAAAACAATGTAGTTGTCCGGTACAACTAGGAAGCTTACTTATTTCACATTAACTTCTTTATAAGTAACTATTTAGTATTTTTGAATTGTGTGTTACTGCATTCAAAATGAAACTTTTATAAGATCATACAATTTTAAAGGATTGAATAATTGAAAATAACTGAAATCGGGTTTTTGAGAAAAAAATTATTATACTACCTATCTATCTACATGACTGCATAATTATGTGAAACATTCATTTAGAATTGAATGACCAAACACTCGAGGTATGTAACCACCAGGTGCCTGTAGTCTACTTTCCTCTGGCCCTGACAGCACCCTGGTTTCACACCCATATAAAAGGGTTGGTGCAGCTGTAGGGCGTAAAAGATGCATTCATTTACATCCTCCACAAGACTCAAATCAACAAGACATAGATACAACAATGAAAGTGTAGTACATACACCATTGTTTCTATGTAATTTCTATGTTTTTCTGTTATTGCTTCTTATGAGAAGGTTGGATCAGCTGCTCCAACTCTAAATTCTATCTTGGTTATTATTATTATTGAGTACCTTTACATTTTACTTTCCTTGCCCTACTACCATAGGTAAGGAAAGTTATGCTTTCCAGAAAAAATTGAAGTTGCTAGTAGAACTTCTCAATATTTTATAGCATTTTGTGAGATAGTGACATAGAAGTGATATTTGTATTCAAAAAGTAACATTGGAGACTCCTTCACAGGAAATATCACATGTTCAACGATTATTATAGGGAAACTACTTTGTTGGAAAATGTTAGTACTGTCAGGAGAATTTCAGCTTGGCTCGTTTACTATATTCGTAGTTCTTTACTTTGGTATTATGATTTATTTTCAATCTGCCAAACATAGTTTTATTGACAAGAAATTCTAGCTACTGCATTATATAAAATTGGAAATAAGTTCGATGACTTGATAATATCAGTTAACATTTATTACTACAATACAAAGATATGTTACTTTTGATCTATTAAAATAAATAGGATGGCGCAAAAAGAAGGCACTTATTAAATGCGGTAACTAAGTTCTAAGAAAAACATTTAGGTAACAACGATCAGGAAAAAACAATGTAGTTGTCCGGTACAACTAGGAAGCTTACTTATTTCACATTAACTTCTTTATAAGTAACTATTTAGTATTTTTGAATTGTGTGTTACTGCATTCAAAATGAAACTTTTATAAGATCATACAATTTTAAAGGATTGAATAATTGAAAATAACTGAAATCGGGTTTTTAACAATGAAAAATGAATGTTCATAAATGAAATTACTGACAGAAACTTCAACGTATTAACACAATAGTTTGATGTAAACAAATTCAAGGAAATTCAGAAATAGTAGTTTTTAATTAACACAACTAACTTGTTCATTTTCCAGTAGGCCTATTTAGATCTATTGACAAAATATATTTTTTTAATAGTCTTTATCGGAAATTAACAACTAGGTACTTGTTTGACATAATTGACCTCATTTACGAAATCACCCTCTAACTATAGCTACTTACTTATTCAACATAATAAACTCTATTAACAGAATCACTCTTTAACTAGTAGGGTACTTATTTCACTTAATTAACTTCTTTTACAAAATGTTACTTTGAATGCAAACACTTCTTAGATGAACTACAAAGATAAAGTGGAATAGTATTTACTAAAGGTATCGGGACTATACAGGGCCGTCGACAGGGGGGGGGCTGAGGGGGCAAATGCACAGGGGCCCGGGCATCAAGGGGCGCAACCCTCCACCTCCCAATCACTCCCCTACCCCTTTGGGGTCCCGAGTCCGAGGTGGTATACTGCACAGGGGCCCATAAATTCTCTCGACAGCCCTGACAACATAGATTATACAAATTCACAGAAGGTGATTAAGTAGCCTACTAAAGTGTATGAAAACATCAAAAATCTTATGTTTCCTGCTGCAAATGGACGCATCGTTGAAAGATTCTTATTTCTTTTTACTTATTGGACGAATCCGTTCAACAACATTCTAATGAAAAATGCAACCAGAAGATCTTGCAGTTCGGTGAAAAAAATCACACAATCCCTGGCCTGTAAAATATAAAATATACAGATGAGAAATTAACTTTACAGTACAGTAAAACTTCTATAATTCGTTATTCTCTATAATTTGTTGTGGAAGCTCAGTCATTTAGCTCGTAGTAGAGCAAAGTATTTCGGTCGCCTGGATCATTCATAGAAAAATCGAGCACTGTGTTATCTATAGAAATATATTATCTAGGTTATCTATTTTACCGTAATTGAAAAATAAATTGCAGATAGGCCTACCTATGTACGGCTACTTACCATCCAGTATGCGAAAACCATGAAGACCCAGAAAATTTTGACAGAAGTCTCCACACCAATCATCCACATGATGATCCCAATCATTTGAAAGGTGAAGATCTTTCCAGGTCCCTGTGAGTAATGCACTTGATTTGATACAGTGTCTGAATAAAGAAATTAGTGATTTAAATTCATAACCTACATTTTATAAAGTAGATCCGCTATCCAACTATTAGTTTAAGGTTTGTTGTAAATAATTCACTCGATCTGAGAACTGTACATAATATCAATACTTAGTCGAATTATCCAACATTAATAATGCGTTATTAAATCAGTAGAATCATCAAATAGTCTGTTCATGATTTTATGATGTAGAGATGTAGAGATAGATTTCAAATGAATAAATTCAAACAATAGCAAAAATTATAAAAACTTTACACATCCATGTGAAAAATTTTGAGAACGGAGGAATTTTGTTTTGTTAACAGTAGACTAAGCTATGAATGTGACCTAAAATTCATCAAAATCTTTAAATTAAATAATTATTATACACTTTTAAAATGTTTTAATTAATAATTTATGCAGTGATGAAAGAATATATAGGTATACTTTCTTGTAGAAAATAGCCCTCGTATCTCATCCACTTCAAGTTCAATTCTAATCTAAAGTTTTCTATTCCATTCTAAATTATTGAAATGGTTTACTATTTCTCATTTTCTCTTCTCCAAGGAAGCTTCGAATATCTAAAAAAAAAATCAAATTTCTTTGCTATTTAAAATCTTTTTGTTTGAAAAATTTTGTGTTCGATTTGATTTGATCTTGATATCATGAATTTAATTAATTCATGATTGATTTGAATTACACGACAAAAAACTGTGTGAGAGTAATTGCAAATAATTGTATTTGTTAGCTGAGTAAATTCAAAAAGAGGAAAACTCACCACCCAATGGATGCAGCGTGACACGACTCTGAAGATCACTCTGAAGATGTTCATGACATTCAGAGAGTACATTTGGTCGACCATAACAACAACAGCAATCAAGCAGAACCGCTAAAACATGGTGAAAATATAATGTAAAGATAAATACATTAATATATAACATGGAGAAAAGATAGCATAAGAAGATATGGTATAGGTAGTTTATGTTCCAAATTTCAAGCCGAATTCTCGGTTAATATTCAAGCCGACTACTGTCTATTATTACTGTTTTGGCCGAGTGAACAGCACAGTATGAGAGACTACTATTGGCTTGAGTTAATAGTGTAATTTAGATCATAAACGCCCTACAATGGGATATCTTCTCATGCTATATTTTCTGTATGTATATATTATAGAATTATAATATTAAGCACAGAAGTTGAAGATTACAATTTTCCAGTAAACAGTAAAAATACGGAGAGATCACATTATTGCTTTCATAACACACAATTAATAAAATGAAGCTTAGACCTGAAAAATATAAAAGAAATAATCTCAAACAAAATAAAATCTCTGGACAAAGTGTGATTTGTTGATTGATTCATACAAAAGTACATCATTAAAATGATTGGGAGAGAAAAAAATAAGGTAACTTGTGCTATTCCTCTCCCAAATTTAGATAAGGCTACACATAGTCCGAAATAGGTCGTCTTGTTGATCACTTCACAAAATGTTCAGTCCTTAATTATTTTTACAAGTAGATTTTTTAATTTAGATGCTTCAGAACATAAAAGAAATATTTCACATTATTATCACTAAAATAGGAAATATTCATGTATATTAAAGGACAAAAAAACAAACTTAATTCATTCTAAATTATGCACTCGGGTGTCCACATCAAATTGGATTTCTTTATACTTGGAAACGTTAAACTTGGATTTATATGTGTGATAATTTAATTCTCACCTATATATTGACATAAATACATGATAAAATATCTAATGGGTAACCAGGGGGGCCAGGGGGGGATTTTTAAAATGGGCGTTATATGGTGACATATATACTGATGGTGAGATAAGTTTTAAAACATTTCAAAACATTTGCGCAAAGTAGAAGTTTGTAAAACTGATTATATTATAAGTTTTGAAATATGTTTAAAAAACTAGTTTTAAAACAAATTATAACATAAGTTTTACAATTTGTCCAAAAATATGATTTTAAAATGTTTTAAAACTGCTGTTAATATTAGTTTCATAATCTGTTAGTGGGGGCAACTGAAACAAGTTTGAAAACTGTTTTTAAAGTTGTTTTAGAACCATTTTAACACCAAACTTATTGCAAACTGCTTTCAAAAGTGTTCAAAGCAGTTTTAAAACATGTTAAAATGATCTCAATGCTGCTTGGGTGTAGTCTACTTTCCTCTGGCCCTGACAGCACCCTGGTTTCACACCCATATAAAAGGGTTGGTGCAGATGTAGTTTTGTAAAATTTTTGTCTCCACATAGAATTGACAAAATAAAATGAAATCAGATTACCCACTGGTATTTCCTCCTCTGCATCCTGCAATTGAATTGGAACCAGGTTCAATGGAGTAATTTAAAATTGTGCACCGAATTGCACCCAGCTCAAGCACAATTGGTGCTCTCACCCATTGATGCACGCACTCCCCACACCCACAGGGCACTACCATTAAAACCTACTCAAAGATATATTTTCATTTATTCAAAATACATTAAGTTGTTTTCTATCTCAGTATCTCTTTAATGATCTTCTCGGCTGCACCCATATTTCAGATGCCTGTAGTCTACTTTTCTCTGGCCCTGACATCACCCTGGTTTCACACCCATATAAAAGGGTTGGTGCAGCTGTAGGGCGTAAGAGATGCATTCATTTACATCCTCCACAAGACTCAAATCAACAAGACATAGATACAACAATGAAAGTGTAGTACATACACCATTGTTTCTATGTAATTTCTATGTTTTTCTGTTATTGCTTCTTATGAGAAGGTTGGATCAGCTGCTCCAACTCTAAATTCTATCTTGGTTATTATTATTATAAGTACCTTTACATTTTACTTTCCTTGCCCCACTACCATAGGTAAGGAAAGTTATGCTTTCCAGAAAAAATTGAAGTTGCTAGTAGAACTTCTCAATATTTTATAGCATTTTGTGAGATAGTGACATAGAAGTGATATTTGTATTCAAAAAGTAACATTGGAGACTCCTTCACAGGAAATATCACATGTTCAACGATTATTATAGGGAAACTACTTTGTTGGAAAATGTTAGTACTGTCAGGAGAATTTCAGCTTGGCTCGTTTACTATATTCGTAGTTCTTTACTTTGGTATTATGATTTATTTTCAATCTGCCAAACATAGTTTTATTGACAAGAAATTCTAGCTACTGCATTATATAAAATTGGAAATAAGTTCGATGACTTGATAATATCAGTTAACATTTATTACTACAATACAAAGATATGTTACTTTTGATCTATTAAAATAAATAGGATGGCGCAAAAAGAAGGCACTTATTAAATGCGGTAACTAAGTTCTAAGAAAAACATTTAGGTAACAACGATCAGGAAAAAACAATGTAGTTGTCCGGTACAACTAGGAAGCTTACTTATTTCACATTAACTTCTTTATAAGTAACTATTTAGTATTTTTGAATTGTGTGTTACTGCATTCAAAATGAAACTTTTATAAGATCATACAATTTTAAAGGATTGAATAATTGAAAATAACTGAAATCGGGTTTTTAACAATGAAAATTAATGTTCATAAATGAAATTACTGACAGAAACTTCAACGTATTAACACAATAGTTTGATGTAAACAAATTCAAGGAAATTCAGAAATAGTAGTTTTTAATTAACACAACTAACTTGTTCATTTTCCAGTAGGCCTATTTAGATCTATTGACAAAATATATTTTTTAATAGTCTTTATCGGAAATTAACAACTAGGTACTTGTTTGACATAATTGACCTCATTTACGAAATCACCCTCTAACTATAGCTACTTACTTATTCAACATAATAAACTCTATTAACAGAATCACTCTTTAACTAGTAGGGTACTTATTTCACTTAATTAACTTCATTTACAAAATGTTACTTTGAATGCAAACACTTCTTAGATGAACTACAAAGATAAAGTGGAATAGTATTTACTAAAGGTATCGGGACTATACAGGGCCGTCGACAGGGGGGGGGCTGAGGGGGCAAATGCACAGGGGCCCGGGCATCAAGGGGCGCAACCCTCCACCTCCCAATCACTCCCCTACCCCTTTGGGGTCCCGAGTCCGAGGTGGTATACTGCACAGGGGCCCATAAATTCTCTCGACAGCCCTGACAACATAGATGATAAAAAATCACAGAAGGTGATTAAATTCTCTCGACGGCCCTGACAACATAGATTATACAAATTCACAGAAGGTGATTAAGTAGCCTACTAAAGTGTATGAAAACATCAAAAATCTTATGTTGCCTGCTGCAAATGGACGCATCGTTGAAAGATTCTTATTTCTTTTTACTTATTGGACGAATCCGTTCAACAACATTCTAATGAAAAATGCAACCAGAAGATCTTGCAGTTCGGTGAAAAAAATCACACAATCCCTGGCCTGTAAAATATAAAATATACAGATGAGAAATTAACTTTACAGTACAGTAAAACTTCTATAATTCGTTATTCTCTATAATTTGTTGTGGAAGCTCAGTCATTTAGCTCGTAGTAGAGCAAAGTATTTCGGTCGCCTGGATCATTCATAGAAAAATCGAGCACTGTGTTATCTATAGAAATATATTATCTAGGTTATCTATTTTACCGTAATTGAAAAATAAATTGCAGATAGGCCTACCTATGTACGGCTACTTACCATCCAGTATGCGAAAACCATGAAGACCCAGAAAATTTTGACAGAAGTCTCCACACCAATCATCCACATGATGATCCCAATCATTTGAAAGGTGAAGATCTTTCCAGGTCCCTGTGAGTAATGCACTTGATTTGATACAGTGTCTGAATAAAGAAATTAGTGATTTAAATTCATAACCTACATTTTATAAAGTAGATCCGCTATCCAACTATTAGTTTAAGGTTTGTTGTAAATAATTCACTCGATCTGAGAACTGTACATAATATCAATACTTAGTCGAATTATCCAACATTAATAATGCGTTATCAAATCAGTAGAATCATCAAATAGTCTGTTCATGATTCTATGATGTAGAGATGTAGAGATAGATTTCAAATGAATAAATTCAAACAATAGCAAAAATTATAAAAACTTTACACATCCATGTGAAAAATTTTGAGAACGGAGGAATTTTGTTTTGTTAACAGTAGACTAAGCTATGAATGTGACCTAAAATTCATCAAAATCTTTAAATTAAATAATTATTATACACTTTTAAAATGTTTTAATTAATAATTTATAGCAGTGATGAAAGAATATATAGGTATACTTTCTTGTAGAAAATAGCCCTCGTATCTCATCCACTTCAAGTTCAATTCTAATCTAAAGTTTTCTATTCCATTCTAAATTATTGAAATGGTTTACTATTTCTCATTTTCTCTTCTCCAAGGAAGCTTCGAATATCTAAAAAAAAATCAAATTTCTTTGCTATTTAAAATCTTTTTGTTTGAAAAATTTTGTGTTCGATTTGATTTGATCTTGATATCATGAATTTAATTAATTCATGATTGATTTGAATTACACGACAAAAAACTGTGTGAGAGTAATTGCAAATAATTGTATTTGTTAGCTGAGTAAATTCAAAAAGAGGAAAACTCACCACCCAATGGATGCAGCGTGACACGACTCTGAAGATCACTCTGAAGATGTTCATGACATTCAGAGAGTACATTTGGTCGACCATAACAACAACAGCAATCAAGCAGAACCGCTAAAACATGGTGAAAATATAATGTAAAGATAAATACATTAATATATAACATGGAGAAAAGATAGCATAAGAAGATATGGTATAGGTAGTTTATGTTCCAAATTTCAAGCCGAATTCTCGGTTAATATTCAAGCCGACTACTGTCTATTATTACTGTTTTGGCCGAGTGAACAGCACAGTATGAGAGACTACTATTGGCTTGAGTTAATAGTGTAATTTAGATCATAAACGCCCTACAATGGGATATCTTCTCATGCTATATTTTCTGTATGTATATATTATAGAATTATAATATTAAGCACAGAAGTTGAAGATTACAATTTTCCAGTAAACAGTAAAAATACAGAGAGATCACATTATTGCTTTCATAACACACAATTAATAAAATGAAGCTTAGACCTGAAAAATATAAAAGAAATAATCTCAAACAAAATAAAATCTCTGGACAAAGTGTGATTTGTTGATTGATTCATACAAAAGTACATCATTAAAATGATTGGGAGAGAAAAAAATAAGGTAACTTGTGCTATTCCTCTCCCAAATTTAGATAAGGCTACACATAGTCCGAAATAGGTCGTCTTGTTGATCACTTCACAAAATGTTCAGTCCTTAATTATTTTTACAAGTAGATTTTTTAATTTAGATGCTTCAGAACATAAAAGAAATATTTCACATTATTATCACTAAAATAGGAAATATTCATGTATATTAAAGGACAAAAAAACAAACTTAATTCATTCTAAATTATGCACTCGGGTGTCCACATCAAATTGGATTTCTTTATACTTGGAAACGTTAAACTTGGATTTATATGTGTGATAATTTAATTCTCACCTATATATTGACATAAATACATGATAAAATATCTAATGGGTAACCAGGGGGGCCAGGGGGGGATTTTTAAAATGGGCGTTATATGGTGACATATATACTGATGGTGAGATAAGTTTTAAAACATTTCAAAACATTTGCGCAAAGTAGAAGTTTGTAAAACTGATTATATTATAAGTTTTGAAATATGTTTAAAAAACTAGTTTTAAAACAAATTATAACATAAGTTTTACAATTTGTCCAAAAATATGATTTTAAAATGTTTTAAAACTGCTGTTAATATTAGTTTCATAATCTGTTAGTGGGGGCAACTGAAACAAGTTTGAAAACTGTTTTTAAAGTTGTTTTAGAACCATTTTAACACCAAACTTATTGCAAACTGCTTTCAAAAGTGTTCAAAGCAGTTTTAAAACATGTTAAAATGATCTCAATGCTGCTTGGGTGTAGTCTACTTTCCTCTGGCCCTGACAGCACCCTGGTTTCACACCCATATAAAAGGGTTGGTGCAGATGTAGTTTTGTAAAATTTTTGTCTCCACATAGAATTGACAAAATAAAATGAAATCAGATTACCCACTGGTATTTCCTCCTCTGCATCCTGCAATTGAATTGGAACCAGGTTCAATGGAGTAATTTAAAATTGTGCACCGAATTGCACCCAGCTCAAGCACAATTGGTGCTCTCACCCATTGATGCACGCACTCCCCACACCCACAGGGCACTACCATTAAAACCTACTCAAAGATATATTTTCATTTATTCAAAATACATTAAGTTGTTTTCTATCTCAGTATCTCTTTAATGATCTTCTCGGCTGCACCCATATTTCAGATGCCTGTAGTCTACTTTTCTCTGGCCCTGACATCACCCTGGTTTCACACCCATATAAAAGGGTTGGTGCAGCTGTAGGGCGTAAGAGATGCATTCATTTACATCCTCCACAAGACTCAAATCAACAAGACATAGATACAACAATGAAAGTGTAGTACATACACCATTGTTTCTATGTAATTTCTATGTTTTTCTGTTATTGCTTCTTATGAGAAGGTTGGATCAGCTGCTCCAACTCTAAATTCTATCTTGGTTATTATTATTATAAGTACCTTTACATTTTACTTTCCTTGCCCCACTACCATAGGTAAGGAAAGTTATGCTTTCCAGAAAAAATTGAAGTTGCTAGTAGAACTTCTCAATATTTTATAGCATTTTGTGAGATAGTGACATAGAAGTGATATTTGTATTCAAAAAGTAACATTGGAGACTCCTTCACAGGAAATATCACATGTTCAACGATTATTATAGGGAAACTACTTTGTTGGAAAATGTTAGTACTGTCAGGAGAATTTCAGCTTGGCTCGTTTACTATATTCGTAGTTCTTTACTTTGGTATTATGATTTATTTTCAATCTGCCAAACATAGTTTTATTGACAAGAAATTCTAGCTACTGCATTATATAAAATTGGAAATAAGTTCGATGACTTGATAATATCAGTTAACATTTATTACTACAATACAAAGATATGTTACTTTTGATCTATTAAAATAAATAGGATGGCGCAAAAAGAAGGCACTTATTAAATGCGGTAACTAAGTTCTAAGAAAAACATTTAGGTAACAACGATCAGGAAAAAACAATGTAGTTGTCCGGTACAACTAGGAAGCTTACTTATTTCACATTAACTTCTTTATAAGTAACTATTTAGTATTTTTGAATTGTGTGTTACTGCATTCAAAATGAAACTTTTATAAGATCATACAATTTTAAAGGATTGGATAATTGAAAATAACTGAAATCGGGTTTTTAACAATGAAAATTAATGTTCATAAATGAAATTACTGACAGAAACTTCAACGTATTAACACAATAGTTTGATGTAAACAAATTCAAGGAAATTCAGAAATAGTAGTTTTTAATTAACACAACTAACTTGTTCATTTTCCAGTAGGCCTATTTAGATCTATTGACAAAATATATTTTTTAATAGTCTTTATCGGAAATTAACAACTAGGTACTTGTTTGACATAATTGACCTCATTTACGAAATCACCCTCTAACTATAGCTACTTACTTATTCAACATAATAAACTCTATTAACAGAATCACTCTTTAACTAGTAGGGTACTTATTTCACTTAATTAACTTCATTTACAAAATGTTACTTTGAATGCAAACACTTCTTAGATGAACTACAAAGATAAAGTGGAATAGTATTTACTATTGGTATCGGGACTATACAGGGCCGTCGACAGGGGGGGGGGGCTGAGGGGGCAAATGCACAGGGGCCCGGGCATCAAGGGGCGCAACCCTCCACCTCCCAATCACTCCCCTACCCCTTTGGGGTCCCGAGTCCGAGGTGGTATACTGCACAGGGGCCCATAAATTCTCTCGACAGCCCTGACAACATAGATGATAAAAAATCACAGAAGGTGAATAAATTCTCTCGACGGCCCTGACAACATAGATTATACAAATTCACAGAAGGTGATTAAGTAGCCTACTAAAGTGTATGAAAACATCAAAAATCTTATGTTGCCTGCTGCAAATGGACGCATCGTTGAAAGATTCTTATTTCTTTTTACTTATTGGACGAATCCGTTCAACAACATTCTAATGAAAAATGCAACCAGAAGATCTTGCAGTTCGGTGAAAAAAATCACACAATCCCTGGCCTGTAAAATATAAAATATACAGATGAGAAATTAACTTTACAGTACAGTAAAACTTCTATAATTCGTTATTCTCTATAATTTGTTGTGGAAGCTCAGTCATTTAGCTCGTAGTAGAGCAAAGTATTTCGGTCGCCTGGATCATTCATAGAAAAATCGAGCACTGTGTTATCTATAGAAATATATTATCTAGGTTATCTATTTTACCGTAATTGAAAAATAAATTGCAGATAGGCCTACCTATGTACGGCTACTTACCATCCAGTATGCGAAAACCATGAAGACCCAGAAAATTTTGACAGAAGTCTCCACACCAATCATCCACATGATGATCCCAATCATTTGAAAGGTGAAGATCTTTCCAGGTCCCTGTGAGTAATGCACTTGATTTGATA
>NC_052519.1:5231520-5258445 GCF_014356525.2 Nilaparvata lugens
GAGTAGGCAGTCTTGATGTTGAAGTAATCTTGGTGTCTATATATGAAGATAGTGGCTATATAGTAAATGTTATCTGATACTTGCTTTTATACTAAAATTGGCTGGTGGAGACAAATGAGGGAAGCATCACATCTCTTTCTAATCCTTATTCTTTCTTGCTCTATCAAATAATTATGTGAAACTTTCCATTATTACCTTGGAAAAAGTGCATTGAAGATTGCATGATAAACTGCACTATAGTAATGGGTCTTACATAAGTGCTCGTTAAAATAATAATGTTGTTCAGTGAAAAAGTGCATTCAAAGTTGCATAACAAACTGCACTATAATTATAATGGGTCTTCTATTTGCACGACTTATGTAACAGCTCGTTAATGTTGAACAGCCGAATGATTGCATGCTACTCTTGACACATACTTACTTTCAAACGGTACAAGGTTCATTCTTGTTGTTCATTCAAGTGAGTTGAACCTACTTTCAAAGCATGCAAGCTTCTTTCTATTTGCTGGTTCAAGTGAATTGATGTTCTAGAACCTACCTTGAAGTACTGGTGAATTGATAGTTCAACCGATTTTGATAGTACTCCTGATTTGATCCATCAACTGAATTGATAGTTCAACCGATTTGATGGTACTCCTGAGTTGATCCATCAACTGAGTTGATCCATCAACCGATTTGATCCATCAACTGAGTTGATGTTTTTCAACCATCCTTTTCATACTACTTCGGGATACATTTGAATCTGGTGGAAACCACTTGCCAAATCAAGAGTTGTAAAATATTGACATCTTCCTCATTTATCCAGGATTTCAGCAATATTTGGCAATGGGAATCTATCATCAATAGTTTTTGCATTTACTCCTCTAAAATCTATCACAATTCTGTATTTTTGTTTTCCGGATGCATCACGTTTTTTTGGTATAATCCAAATTGGTGAGTTCCAAGCTGAATGACTGGGTCTGATAATTTTTTGATCTAGCATTTTTGGATTTGTCTATCAACTTCTGCTTTGTAAACAACAGGATATCGATAATTCCTTGAATAAACTGGAATTTCATCGGTTGTTCTGATAACATGTTTGACTATTTTAAGTTCTTTAAAATTTCATTACGTCAAGTTTTCAGATTATCAAGTTTGAATATAGATCCTTGCGAAGCACGGGTTCCTGCTAGAAATATATGTTTGTCAAATTTTGTTCAATTTAATCAAATTTATTAGGATGGCATAAAATCGTAAGTTCAAAAATTGATGTGTGTGTTACTAGACTTAATACTTATTCACACAACATATTCCCAAACTTTCATAATAATTGGTCTAGTAGTTTCTCAATCACATATAAACACTCATTTGTCTTTTCTTTTTAGGGGTTTTTGTAATATAAATAGAAATACAAATCTCAGTACACTTTTAAATTATTTTATCACAACATGATTCGTACATTAAATGCCATTTTCAAGTCTGAAACATTCAGATTCATTTTCAAACTTGAAAATGGTATTTAATATCCGAATCATCTTGTGATAAAATAATTTAAAAGGGTACTGAGGTTTGTATTTCATCTATATTTAAACATTCATTTATATTTTTCATTTTTATATTTTATCCAAGTTGTATTATATTGTGTGATTAAAAAATAAAGTGATCGATTTTATAAATTAAATAGTAAGCACTATTATTCACATTAGTCCAATCATATTTTCTTATGACTCTCAATCTATTTCTTGAATATTCCAATGCTGTCTGCTGTACATTATAATTTTAGTCGAGTCAGATCTCTAATGCAGCATCTGGACAATGCTTCAACAATGATCAAGTCAGAACTTTCCTTGTTGGACTAGACCCAACAACAGTGATTTTTCATGTGAGGAAAAAACACTAGATCGAAAATTTGAAACAAATAATAGTCACACAAGGTGTTTTTTTTTAATGATAGAAATGAAAAGTCTTATATTCTACATAATTTTCAAGTTGCAATTTATTTATTTATATATTAATACATTAATATTTACAGATCTATCCTAATAATATTTCCTATCTACCTAATATTTACAACCTCTTCTGGAGATAATACATTAATATTTACAGATCTATCCTAATAATATTTCCTATCTACCTAATATACAAATCAAAATAATGACTCTCAGTTATCCATTTCTTAATATTCCTTGGTACACTTTTGGAGTCCTTCTTGGGCTGACACATGATTTCAGCTAATTTGTATGTATTTACAGATCTATCCTAATAATATTTCCTATCTACCTAATATTTACAACCTCTTCTGGAGATAATACATTAATATTTACAGATCTATCCTAATAATATTTCCTATCTACCTAATATTTACAACCTCTTCTGGAGATACGGTCAACCTGAAAAGATGAAAATTAATTATTTTTAAATCAGTTATTTGAATGAACACAGTAATATTAGTTTATGAGTCAGGAGTTCCTAACATCATATCATCACATGTTTAGTCTGATTGAACCACATCTGTAGATTATCAATAAATATTTAGGACATTTATATAATTATAGTAACATCACACTAAAATGCATACAAATCAATAAAAATGCACATAGAATCCATAAGAAATATTTAATCGAGCATTAGCGAGTTTTTACTCTCAACTCAAGGCCAAAGTCCTTGTCCGTCTGTGTGAATATTCAACAATAACTTTTGAAAGATTTGATCAATCAACTTCAAATTATGAACACATACTCTAATTTACCGACTCCTTCGTCCTTTTTCAGGATATAACAAATAACATGGAAATTTTTTGTGTAGTTGAGAAATTGATATTGTGGTAATTATTCATATTGAATGAAAAAGACTAAGACAATTTCTTAGTCTTTTTCATTCAACATTGAAATTGCTCAAGAAAAACATTTGTTGTTATTTATCATTAAGCCAGTTGAACAATTCATTGCATGCAATTACTACAGTTTTTCCATTCATTCATAACATCAGCTGAGGCTATTTGGGAGCTGTCACACAGACAGTCCTTCTTGGGCTGACACATGATTTCAGCTAATTTGCAACTTTTACATCAAAAAATTGATAAGGGTTGAGATATCAATGTGCGGTTTTCTCTTGGAACTCTGTATTGAAATCATGTATCACATGACCATCTTCTCATTTAAAAAAGAAAAAGAATTTCGATTCATATGAGGGACAAAGATGTTGAAGCGAAGAGTAATTTTTTATTTCAAATAAGATCCCCAATGAAACATCCTTTCAAATAATTCTTGTAAAAGAAATATTTAGCTGTTTTCATAATTTTAATCAACTCTGTATAATTAAAAGTTGCGCATTTCAAAAATTACAATGCAACATTTCATGAGTGAGTTCTCCAACCCAGGGTGTCACTAGTGCAGAGTTGGTAAAAATTATGGATACAGCTAAATATTTCTTTCACAAGAATAATTATGACATCAGGATTCATCGGGGGTCCCATTTGAAATGAAAAATAACTATTTTAATTAATACTAAGAATAATTATGACATCAGGATTCATCGGGGGTCCCATTTGAAATGAAAAATAGCTATTCAAAAATTACTCTGTCGCTTTAATATAAATGATAATTTCCACATACTAAAATTAAGGTACAAGTAATATGTAACTTTTTGGCTGTCGACCATTGATTGTAATGGTTATCTTGCCAATCTGACTCTTACCTTCTCACATTACTTCTTCCTCTCCAGCGATGTCAAGAAGGAACCACTCATTCTGAGGCAGTGGCCTATTGATAATGTTGTCGGCACCATGAGCCACTGCACTCAGAAAGTGTATTATTGTGATCTCGCCGTTTATAAGACGACGGATCGCCTTCTTGACATCGCGAGTAACTTTGTCTTTTTTCGGTCGGTTGACCGCAATCTCTCTATGTACTCTAATGAGATTGTCATAGGAGGTTCTCTCTAATAACTGGAGCCTTCCTAAAAAGCAATTAATTCAATAAACCCAGAGCAGTTGCTAATTCCAATTTGAAATCGGTTGAATGAGGTTGTATAGCACTAACTAGGCCTAGGTGGAACCAGGAATTTTATGAGTGCACGAAACTAGTTTTGCTTATGCAAAAAAGTATTGACATGGATACTAATAATTTTTTATGATAATTATCTATTAATTGATTCTATACTATTGATTAATTATCTATTCTTATTTATCTGTGATCAACGTTGATCAATACGTACTTTGCAACGTTCCAATTTCCACAAATTATTTTCGTGCTGTTTGCATCATTTATTTATTTATTTATTGAAAACAAGAATATGTGGAAGCAACAGATCAATAATCCATTTTGCTTCCATTACATTAATCGTTTGAAAAGCAAAGAAAATTTGAAGTACAACTAAACAAATTAATATTGGAATAAGAAATTGAATGTAGAAACATTTATGATGATGATTATAAATACATTAATATAAAATGCAATTACATCAAGTGATTATACAATCTTAAGTTCTGCACCAAATACTAAAATGAAAAATGAGTGAATTGAATAATACTTAAATAATTAAAGAAAATTTGAAGTACAACTAAACAAATTAATTTGGAAATAAGAAATTAAATGTAGAAACATTTATGATGATGACTATAAATACATTAATATAAAATGCAATTACTTCAAGTGATTATAGCCAGCTAGCAGAATTATCCTCAATTGATTTACTCAGTATTATCTTATCTACTAATCATTTGAAATATATATTTTATCATAGGGGCACTAACAGCATGAATTTTCTCAATATTCCAGAACCAGATCGGCCAGAAGAAAAAGTATGCCCAAGAGGTTATCTACCAGAAGATAGCAAGCACCATAACTTTCTAAATTGCATGATTGAATTGAAAAATCTTTTACAGCAATATGATAAAATAAACGCAGATATTTTCAAAAAAGCTCTTTTAACACTTCGAACCGAAAATCTTCATGCTTCATCGTCGGTCTTCAGAGAAATTGAATTGAGGAGTATGAATGTTTACGATAATGAATTGAAAATGCTCCTTCTACCAACTACTTCAAAATATAGAATGGGATTCAGTATGGAGGGAGGCGGAGCTTACGTATCATTTGACAACAGTTCTTGCAGATTTAGAACCAATGAAAAATATATTATGGTTAGTCGAGACACTCAAGTGATGCTTAATGAGGAACTGTTGGATGCTGTTTCGAAAATTGATATATCTCGATGCAAGATACCAAGAATCTTGAAGATCACAATGCGATGTTCTATTTCTTATTCTATAGTTCAGTTTCATAAGTTCTTCGCAATTTGTGCACATTCCTTCTTTCTCTTCTTTCCTTCCCTATTATTATCATTATTTTCCCTGTGATTTTTCCACTTGCTATCCAGCATGTTCAAATGTTTATTTCTCTTTCTATATCTATTTATCTTTCTACCTTTTCTCTTTCTATCTGATTACCTTCTACTATTATCCTTATATTATATTATAATATCCATATATTTATCATATAATATTCGATTCTTTCCCACATTAAATCATACTATTCCTCTTCAATTTTATGCGAATATTATTCATTATCAGTTATGTATCTTTCCTCTATTGATAACTTTCTTCAAAGATTTTTCGTTTTTCTGCTGGCTTCTTCTTCTCTTTTTCAGTTTTTACTGGATCCCATTTCGCTCTATCTCCACCATGAACACGATCTTCCACTACTGGATTTCATCTCTCTCTATCTCCACTTGGACTCGATTTTCCACCACTGGATTCCATCTCTCTCTGTCTCCACTTGGACTCGATCTTCCACTACTGGATTCCTTCTCGCTCTACCTCCACTTGGACCCGATTCTTCCACTACTGGATACCTACTCGCTCTATCTCCACTTGGACCAGATCTCCCACTACCAGTTCTTCCTCAATCTTCATCTTATTCACCATTAGGATTATTCATCACCGAAACTCCACACATCTACATCTTATTGTGTTTAGTGAATTTCTGAACTAGTGCTTTAAATAGTGAAGGAGCCGAACTGTCAAGGCATACTGAATGCACTCGAATCAAGAGACTTTTTCATTTAGGTTAAGTTTTATCAGTTTCATCCCCATTTCCCCGTCATGTGTCGTTCTGAGGTCGGTTCACGATTGGTCTGCTGCTTCCATGATGCCTCTCACTGACACGTCAGCTCGCTCGCCCTCAAGTAGGTATGATTATTTCAATAATAGTAATAATGACGCAGGTATGTTTCTAGCAAATAAGCTCCACTCTTTCAAAAAACTTTTCAAGGCTGCTCACCTTAACGTACAATCCCTCAGTGCCACATTGATGAACTCAGAGCAATCTTCCGTTTTCAGGACTTCAATTAATCGGAATTTCCGAATCATTTTTGAAGCCTAGTATTTCATCAAATTTTGTTGCATTGCCTGGATATAATCTTTTCCGGAATGATAGATTAAATAAAGCTTGTGGGGGTGTAGCAATTTATGTGAAAGATGGTATCAAAACAAAAGTTTTAATCACATCTAAACAAGAGTATTGTTCCAGACCAGAGTTTATGCTACTTGAATTATCCTTATCTAGTAATGATAAATTACTCGTTGGTATCTGTTATCGCCCACCAAAAATAGGTCATTTCACAGATTTCGAAAATGCCTTGCTTTCTCTTATGCCTTGTTATAACCGTATACTAGTTATGGGGGATATGAACACCGACTTGAACATGACGAATCGTAACTTTGACTACTTTCAACTGACTACAATTTTCCAATGCCTAAACATGACTATTTTACCCCTCGATCCAACTCATCATACTAATGAATCAGACACACTCATTGACCTTCTCATTGTTAGTGATCCCAATGAGGTTGTTCAAGCAGGCCAAATCTCAGTCCCAGCTATTTCTAGACATGATTTGATCTACTGTGTACTTTCCCATAAGATACCCAAGCCAGAACAGAAAATTATCACTTATAGAGACTTCAAAAACTTTGATGAAGCCGCCTTCCTGACTGATGTGGCTCAGACTCCATGGCATCAAATTGAAGCATTACCCTCAGTTGATGACATGGTCAAGACTTTCGAGAATTGGACTTTGACTTTGTATGACAAACATGCACCTTATGTGACAAGGAGGATTAATAGAAAACGACGAGTACCGTGGATGACTGAAGACATACTTAAGATGATGGGACGTAGAGACAAAGCACATAGAAAATTTAAAAGACATTTGACTTGGACAGTTTGATAGAGTATAGGAGCCTTAGAAATAGGGTTAAACAGGAATTACGGAACTCAAAGATTAGGTACTTGAATTCGTTTATGACAAACAATAGACAAGACTCTAAATCACTTTGGCAGGGAATAAAAGAATTCGGGCTTGGCAAACAGAAATCGAATCCACAAATTGACTTACCATTGAATAATATAAATGACCATTTCGTTTCACACTCTAACCAACGCGACGAAGTTGTCATTGCTAATCATATAGATGATCTTGAAGAGCAGGTTACAAACTTAGATTTACCAATCACTGATCAATTTCATTTCCATCCAATCTCAGAAGAAGACACTTTCAGAGCAATTCAACGTATTCATAGTAATGCTACAGGTGTAGACAAAATTCCTATTAAATTTATCAAGAAGATGTTATTTGCTGTTTTACCAACCATTACATACATTTTCAACAAGTCACTTGAAGAAGGCATTTTCCCTGAAAACTGGAAGTTTGCTCTGGTTCGCCCTCTAAATAAAGTTCCATCACCCAATAAAGTTGAGGATTTTAGACCAATCAGTATTTTACCTGCATTGTCCAAAGTGCTAGAAAGACTCATTCATGCTCAAGTTGTAAAATTTCTAGACAACAATAGTAAGCTTCATAACTTTCAATCAGGCTTTAGAAAATTCCATTCAACTGAGACAGCTCTGCTTCGTGTCACTGATGATATAAGGTTAGCTATGGACCAAAGAAAATGCACCATCCTCACCCTATTTGATTTTTCTAAAGCATTCGATACTGTTGATCATACAGTCCTTCTGAATAAGTTGGCTATTCTTGGTTTCAGTCGCAACTCGTTAGTTTGGTTTAAATCCTATCTATTAGGTAGGAAACAATGTGTATCTGTCGGTGACAAAAAGTCAACTTGGAAAAACGTTATGCATGGAGTACCACAAGGTTCAATTTTAGGCCCTCTCCTCTTCACTTTGTATGCTAATGACCTTTCTTCCATTATCAAATTCTCCAGTTTCCATACTTATGCAGACGACCTTCAAATCTATTTAAGCTGTCCCATAACAAAAATTAATGAAACAGTTGGAATAATGAATCAGGATATCAATTCGATAGTGGAATGGACAAAGAAAAATGGCCTTAAGCTTAATCCCATCAAAACACAACCCATTATAATTGGATATTCTCGTCTTATAAACAATATTGACCTTGAATCGATTCACAAAATTAGTGTAGACGGTAATGACATTCCTTACTGTAGCTCAGTTAAAAATTTAGGCATTATTATGAATAATACTCTTGACTGGTCAGAACAAGTGAACAAAACTTGTAAAAAGGTATTCTCAGCCATGCATGCATTGAAGAATGCACGATATCCTCCCTAGAAACATTAAATTATTATTGGTTCAATCACTCATCTTCCCACATTTAATGTATTGTAATTCTGTTCTTAACGATATGCAAGTCACTCTGAATGATAAACTACAGCGTTGCCAAAATTATTGTCTACGTTTCGTCTACTCTCTCCAACGCCATGATCATATCACCCCAGCCCACATTGCTAGTTCAACATTGAAGCTTCCCGATCAGAGGCTTTTTCGAATAGTCAAGCTTGTTAGAGATATCTTGAAATACGGTAATCCGAACTATTTTAAAGATGATTTCAAATTTGTCTCTGAAGGTAGGAGGATAGATGCTTCACATACTAGAACCGGAGAAAGTACTTTAAGGATACCCAATCATCGAACTACTATTTTCACAAAATCCTTCTTAGTCAGTGCCTGTCGTGCATGGAATACACTTCCTGTTTCTATCAGGTCTATCGAGAGCCGAGCGAGCTTCAACCTGACTTTAAAAAAACATATTTTGGAACAAATGACTGAAACTGTCCGGCCCTAGAACGATCACATGACAAATATCCCTCACCCATTCCACCAATATAAACCTTTAAACCATGTTATAGAACGAATTGTATATATATATATATATATATGTATGTATATATATATATATAAACTCATGTTATTTCAATTATCCACTGCATAATGCTGTATATTACTGAATTTGATAACCCTGATCTACTTTCAGCCTACTTCATTTTATTAATCAATTATTTGATCTTATCTACCTACCTATATAATTATTTTACTCTATCAATTTTCTGTTTTTTTTTCTCTTCAATATTCATATTGATTAAAACTTTTACAATATTTCCATTAATAATAAATCCTTAGTTTAAATAACGAAATTAACGTTTTGGTAGAGAGTTAGTGGGGAGGATATTTTTAATATTCTTCCCAAGAATGGACATTGATATGTCCAAAGCTCCGCCAATTTATGTAGATGCATAACAATATGATTATTATCTATAGTTATTATATTACAAATTGCTTTTTCATATCATATACAGTTCAATAGTTATTTTCCTAGTCTATATTATGTAAATTCATCTATAATTTTGCTGTATTGTAAGCTATTGTATATAAGTGTATAAGCCAGTATATATTGTAATCTACATAAATAAAGTACTCAATCAATCAATCAAGGGATACTATTGCAGTCTTAGTAGATTTCCCTTTCTGGAACCCATGCTGTTCATCACATATGAAATTAATTTCTCCCAGGTGCATCAATAACCTATTTAAAACTACTCTTTCAAAAAATGTAAAACTACTCTTTCAAAAATTTTACTTATTACATTTAGAATACTAATGGGTCTATAATTTTCAACTCTTTCAGAATCACCGCTCTTGAAAATTGGCAAAATTTTCCTTGTTTCAGATCATCAGGGAAATACCCTGCTCTAGTGAAGTATTAAGGAGATGCAATAAAGGGTCCAGTAATTCATTTTCACATTCTTTTAAAATTTTGCTTGAGACCCCATCCAATCCTACTGTTTTTTTGTTATTCAAATTTTTTATTATTCTTGACAACTCATCTCTTGATAATGGATGAAATTTAAATACCTTTTCAATTGGCTCAGCATTTAATGTAGTTGTATTAAAAGTATTAGTGTTCAGTGACTTTTGGAGATTATATGCAACCTGTTGATGATATTTATTGAAAAAGTTACAAATGTCTATACTATCATCCATATAATTTTCATGTTCATCGATTATCCTAGGGACATTAGTAACTGTATCTTTTTGAGCTGCTCTCCTATTTCTATTAATTACCTCCCAAACAGCAGAGTTAAAATTGGTACTAGTTGTTAATATTTCAGCTGTTTTCTTACACTTAGCTTTCCTCACTTCTTTTGCATAGTTTTTCTTTAGACATTTGTATTTGACTTCACTCGGAACATCCCTGAAGCTCAGGGTTTAACGTTTAGAGATGTTATCCTAGTGAGGAAAAATACTAAACCACTCAAGATTTACAATAGCATTCAGCACATAATAGTAGCACTTAGTAGGCATACCAACTCATTCATTAACTCAGTCATTAACTCAAAAAATACAATCAGTTGAGAACAAGGATATTTACAATTGGCACACAAATAATTATAAACACAAAACAAAAATGGCTGATTTGATGGAGGATTTGGATTTATTAGACATTGAAGACTTTTCGATTCCAAATTCACAAGATGTCAACAATACAATCCAACCTTTCAACTTGAAAATCATCAATTTGAACATCAGAAGCTACAATAAAAATTTTGAAGAATTTCTTATTCAACTGGAAGACCTGAACGTGGATATTCTGAACGGAATGCTGGATTGCTGGTGGTGTTTCCTTGAAATCAATTAATAATTATACCTGCCACAAAACAGAAAACAATATTCTACAGAATGATGGAGTAATAATCTATGTCAAATCTGACTACTTTGTCGAAATAAGAGAAATTGCAGTTAGGCAAGCCAACTGTTTGAATATGCATTTAAAAATTGGGAAAGATACTTTTGTTATAACAGCGTTATATAGATCTCCATCACACTTGGACTTGACAGAATTTCTCATTGATCTGAGGCAGATTTTGGATGATAATGGAAAGCATTTTCACATCGTTCTAGGAGATTTGAACATCAACACAAAAGAACCAAATCAGCACAGGCAACTGGAAGACTATGATAATCTACTCAGTGAATATGGATTCCTACATTGTATAGAGAAGGCAACCTGTATTGGAAATAGTAGCGCTTTATGTATAGATCATATTCTGATAAACTTTAAAAAAGATATAATACAAATAGTTTTCCCAAATTCTATCACAGATCATTTTATAACTATTCTGGGAATTAAATATGATGCGGTGGAACACAATCACAACAGAAGAAAACACTACTATGAAAGTATTGATTATAATAAACTTTCATTAGCACTAACGAATGAGACCTGGAATTCCATGTACCTGCAGGAATGCGCTGATAGTGCTTTGAAGGAAATGATAGAAATACTGAAGAAATACAGAGAAGAATGTAAAGTTATTAATAGAGTATGGCACACAAAAAAAAATTAAGCCTTGGATTACAAATGGATTAATTACATCAATAAGGAAGAGAGATAAATTACACAGGCAAAGCAAGAATAATACAGCGAATCTACAGCTTAGAGAGTATTATAGAAGGTACAGAAATCTACTAACAACTGTAATAGAAAATGCGAAGAAACAATACTTTTCAAGGCGATTTGAAACTTCCAGCAACTCTAAGCAAACATGGGAATTAATAAGAGAAATGATGCTATCCACTATGTGACCACTCAGATTGCCGATAAAATAAACATTGAAGAGAAACCATTAGCAGTATTCTTAGATTTAAAGAAGGCTTTTGATACGGTGTCACATGACATTCTTCTTTCAAGGCTTGATAACTATGGAATAAGAGGAGTCGCATGGAATCTTTTCAAGAGCTACCTGTCAAACAGAACACATTGTGTCAGAGTCAATGGATGTATAAGCAACAAGCTGACTGTAAAGTTTGGAGTGCCACAAGGAACAGTACTAGGACCAATTCTTTTTCTTTTCTACATAAATCCATTATGCAACATGGTAATAAATGGATCAATCACCACCTTTGCAGATGATACTGTTATACTGTTCTCTGAACCGACCTGGGAGATGACCTGGAGAGAAGCCGAGACTGGACTTCAGAGGGTGTCTCGCTGGTTGGCTGAAAATATGCTAACATTGAACTATGAGAAAACCTTCTTTCTGACCTTTTCGGCGACTCAACATTGACAGCCAACAGAAGATGAGATAGTAATCAAGAATCAATGGAATAACACTTCATACACAGTTCACAGGAAACAGTCACAGAAATACCTAGGAGTTACTATGGACTCTTTTCTGTGCTGGGATCATCATCTCAATGAATTATGCGGGAGACTGAGGAAGACCATCTACAGATTCAGGATTCTGAGGACACTGGTCGACAAGGGATGTCTAAGAGTTGTCTACTTCTCTCTAGCACAGTCCCTCATGCTGTATGGGATTGTGGCATGGGGAGGTGCAAGCTTCTTGCACATTGAACCGCTCCTCAGGGTGCAGAAGCTGATCATGAGGGTCATCAACCAGAAGCCTCCATGCTATTCATCAGACCAGCTATTCAATGAGTTTGACGTGATGGATGCAAGACAGCTTTACTCCAAGGAGATACTATGCAGATTACACAAGAACCCAACAACATTTCAAACTAGAAACCACAACCACAACACCAGATACAGGAATCTTCTCATCACCAGTGTTGCAAGGAAGGCACTATACCAGAGACATTTCAATCATTTAGCACCAAAATTATATAATCTACTTCCTGCAAACTTGAAACAGATTAATCTTCCTAGAAAGTTCAAAGCAATAGTACACAATTGGTTGATGAGGAAAGGAAGACAGAACATAGAAAACATTATTTCAAATAACAACTAACCACCTAATGACTTACTAAATACTAACTAATTGATAATACACACAAAAAAACTAACAAAACCTACTCTAGAACATGGTACGCCATAGTGGAGTAGGTCAATTTCCACACAGAAAAACTAAACAAGTAGAGAACACATTATAAGAATCTTTTGTAACTAACTATTGTATGTAATATTGTAATTTATCTAATATTTTTGTAATTGATGTTGTAGTTTTAGTTTTTTGGGAAATAACATTTATTATTATTATTAATTGATATAGAAATAAATTACTACCAATCATCATTACTAAAAGATAACCCGAAAGAGAACATATACTCCGGATTGTTTTTTAAAGCTTCAATCACTTCAAATTCGGTCTTCTCTTGCTGTGTAGTTTTCTCGGGACTTTTTATTGGTTCTGTCGTATTTTCAGGATGAGTCATGATGGATGCTTCCAGTGGTGAAACTTCTTTCGGAGTATTTGTTGGATCTGATGTATTTTCATGATGATTCATGATGGATGCTTCAAGTGTAGAAACTTCTTTCTGAGTTTTAGTTGGATGTGACGTATTTTCATGATGATTCATGATGGATGTTTCAAGTGGTGAAACTTCTTTCGGAGTATTTGTTGGATCTGGCGTATTTTCATGATGATTCATGATGGATGCTTCAAGTGTAGAAACTTCTTTGTGAGTTTTAGTTGGATGTGACATATTTTCATGATGATTCATGATGGATGCTTCGAGTGGTGAAACTTGTTTCAGAGTCTCAGTCGATACTTTCGGTACCTTGGTTTGGTTGCCTTGAGGCAATTCCGGTTGTTTTTCCAGGCTTTGTATATCTGACATATTTTCAGCATAATCAGTGACTGAAACTTTTTTTGGAATTGTTTCAATCCTTACTTTCGGTAAGTTAGTTTGGTTGCCTTTAGACACTTTTGGTGGTTTTTCAAAGCTTTTGGTTGATTCTGACGTTTTTTCTGCATGATTTGAGACAACAACTACTTTGAATGGTGGAACTTTTTCCGGTGGTGTTACTTTCTGTACAGAAGTTGGTTGACTCACTGACTTTTCAGCAAGATTCGAGATTGATATTGATGGAGCTTCCTTCAGTGTTACAGTCATTGTTAACTTGGACACATCACTGGGTAAATTAAGAGAAGATGATGGAGGTTGAATGCTGTTTGTGGGCGATTGAGTTGCCTGCAGTCCAAATGTTTTAGTCAACCTCACCACACTTTGATTATTTTGCAAAGACACCAACTTGTCAGTCTTCCCCATTGTTATCAAGACTTTATTATTTCCCTTACTCAACATACTCTGTATTTCTGTGGCAGACAGTGATGAAGTACTGGGCAGTGTTTGTAGAAACTTTTTGCCATCAATTTGTACCATGTTAGGCATTGGTTTGTCTGAAGGGTTCTGCTTCATTAGTCCGACCGATTTCTCACCAGCCGACTGAGGCATATCATCATTATCATACGGTATCAGATGCTGTATGGAGAACTTTTTCTCTTGAACTGTTAACGGAGACAATTGCAAATATTGTGGACCGAATCTTTGTTTGGTTGCTGCGTTTGGGTTTAAAATTCTAGGTATTTGAATGACTTTTGGTAGGGCTTGAATTTGGATGGGGGAACTATTTGCTGCGTTTGGAATTAAAAATCTGGGTATTTGAATGACTTTTGGTAGGCATTGATCTTTGTTCGTCGAATTAGTAGTTTCAATGACTTTTGTTGCTTGAATTTCATTTGCTGCTGGATTTATAGCTTGCATTTGTATAGTGGATTTAGATGCTGCACTCGAACTTGTAGTTGGTAGGACTTGAACTTGGTTGGTCGACTTGGTTGCTTCAATGACTTTTGTTGCTTGAATTTCATTTGTTGCTGGATTTTTAGTTTTCATTTGTATAGTGAATTTAGATGCTGCACTCGAACTTGTAGTTGGTAGGACTTGAACTTGATTGGTCGACTTAGTAGTTTCAATGACTTTTGTTGCTTGAATTTCATTTGCTGCTGGATTTATAGCTTGCATTTGTATAGTGGATTTAGATGCTGCACTCGAACTTGTAGTTGGTAGGACTTGAACTTGGTTGGTCGACTTGGTTTCTTCAATGACTTTTGTTGCTTGAATTTCATTTGTTGCTGGTTTTTTAGCTTGAGTTCGTGTTGTGATTACAGGGTTATGCACTTCAACTGCTTCAGTTTGTTTGGCGGAATTCGGTGTCTGAAGTTTTTCGAGATTGAGTATGCTTTTAGCGTTATCGACTCGGAAAAACATTTTTGACATACCTTGGTCGAAAAATAGAGTAGTGGGTTTTGGCTCTATCTTTTGGAAGCCAATTGTAGGGGAAATTTTTCTTTCCACTTTAGGTTGCTTTTCAATACTTTTTGCAACTTTTGCACTTTTTTTACTCATGTCACGTTCAGTGGGCTCAGCACGAGATTCTGTCAACGTGACATTTGGAACAATTGGTTCACTCTCACACAGGTCAATTGTTTCGATAACCTTTGGCTCAATTGGATTCGTATCCTTTCTATTGTTAGAAGTGTGGTCAACTTTAATTTTTTGCAAGAGAGCATTTTTCTTCACATCTTGAACAAGTTTTCCTTTATTGTCAATTACCCAAATGACTAGGTCACTTCCTTCTCCTTCCACTGCATTCTTATTATTAATTTCTGTTATGATATCACCTTTTCTAACTATTTCTAAATCTTTGCATACAGATATAGCATTTTTCCTTACCAAGCAACTATCAATTTCAGCAGCATTACTTTTCTTCTCGACTTCTGAAACAACTTTTCCTTTCTCATCCACATTTCTAATGATTATATCAAAGTCTCTTCCTCCTGCTTCCACTGCATTCTTATTTTTAATTTCTATTTTGTTAAAAGGTTTTTTGATTTCTGAATCTTTGCATACAGATAAAGCATTATTACTTACCAAGTGACTATCAATTTCAGCAGCATTACCCTTCTTCTCGACTTCTGAAACAAAGTTTCCTTTTGCAACGAATTTTCTAATGATTATATCCAAGCCCTTTACTCCTGCTTCCACCAAATTCTTGTTCTCAATTTTAGTTCCATCATCAACTTTTCTCACAATTTCTAAACCTTTGCATACGGATAATGCATTTTCTTTTATCAAGTGACTATCAATTTCTGCAGCATTATTTTTCTCAATAACTTCTGGATTCCCTTTATCAAATCCAACGATTTTGACATCTTTGCGTACAGGTAGGGAATTTTGTTTTACAAGTTGAGTATCAGCATCAACTTTCTTAGGAGACTCAGGCATGACTAACAACAATTCATCTGCAAAAGTCACTGTCTTCTTTTTCTTTTTAGCAACAGAGGTGAGCTCCTCATTATCTTTGACTGACTGGTTCATTTTGTTATTCTTGAAGGAAATCTTCACATTATCTTTGACTGACTGGTTCATTTCGTTATTCTTGAAGGAAAGCTTCACATTATCTTTGACTGACTGGTTCATTTTGTTATTCTTGAAGGAAATCTTCACATTATCTTTGACTGACTGGTTCATTTCGTTATTCTTGAAGGAAAGCTTCACATTATCTTTGACTGACTGGTTCATTTCGTTAATTTTGACGGAAAGCTTCACATTATCTTTGACTGACTGGTTCATTTCGTTATTTTTGACGGAAAGCTTCACACTATTTAGCGCCAAAGTGTTCAGCTTCCTAGCATACTCAAAGAACTGTCTCTCTTTCTCTATTAGATGGTCAGATAGTGTGGGCTGCTCAGAAATCGGGGTCACTGATTTAGACTCTCTCTTTGCCTCTTCAACTTCATCTTTAGTACATTCTCCATCCTTGTTCGGTGTTCCAGCTTCAGGCTCACATCCATTGTCATTGACAACTTGGTCGCTTCTGCTTTTTTCAAAGATCTGACTTGAGTGTTTTCACCAGCTTTGGGCTCCGTTGGTTCAGGTTCAGACTTACCTACAGCTTCTGCCTTTTTCAAAGATCTGACTTGAGTGTTTTCACCAGCTTTGGGTTCCGTTGGTTCAGGTTCAGACTTATCTACAGCTTCTGCCTTTTTCAAAGATCTGACTTGAGTGTTTTCACCAGCTTTGGGTTCCATTGGTTCATGTTCAGACTTACCCACAGCTTCTGCCTTTTTCAAAGATCTGACTTGAGTGTTTTCACCAGCTTTGGGTTCCGTTGGTTCAGGTTCAGACTTACCTACAGCTTCTGCTTTTTTCAAATATCTGACTCGATTGTTTTCACCATCTTCAACTGGATCGACATCAACTTTCTTTGACTCCGTACTTTCTAGTTCAACCGATGGAGCTGGTTCGGCACACAAGTTTCTTGTAGAATTCAAGGTCTGATGATTGGAAACATTCAGCGATCTCCTGATGATGTTTATAAATTTAGGTTCTGGCATCCGTGTCTTGTAGACATAGGCACGATTTGCATAGGCATATTTCACGATATGTTTCAAAAGGACTTTGTTGTGGCAGTTTAAAAATGTGTCAAGGAAATCTTTGTCCTCACACCATTTGTTGGCCAGTGTGACACACACTGGATTGTGACCCTGGTGTATGCATATCTGGGGGTCTTCATCCATTTGAAACGGTCCCACCATCACTGTGTTGGGTGTGCCACGATGAAAATACATGCCGAAATACCCATCCTTGTTGTGTTTCAAGTCATATGCATGCGGCATATACACCATTTCACTGAAACTGTCCCTTTTCAGAATGTGAATGCCAAACTCATACTGCGAGTGACTCAGAGCATCTTTGTTATTGTAAGTTAATTTTTGAAAGTCGCCCGCAATTTCCTTGAACCGAACTTCAGTCGGTACAACCTTCCCATTTGTTTTTGGTGGAGAGTTGTTCTCAAATGGATTTTTTGTGCCGCCACTGAGTGAAACCACACTATGAATTTTTATAGCCAGCTCGGGTTCAGGCTCCATGCTTTTCAAACGTTTAGCAACCGGAGCAGCTTCATCAGCTTCAGGTAGGGCTGAATTAGAACATACATTAACGGTGCTGAGTACAGGTAGCAGAGTTCCATCTTTGTCATGATTGTCAGGGGAGGGTATTGCTGGTTGCTGATCAACGTTTCTTGGGGTTAGTACCAGTACCAGAGTTTTAATACGTTTTGGAGATCCATCTTGGCCAGAAGAGGGTAACGCTGGTTGCAGATTTTTAATACGTTTTGGAGATCCATTTTGGCCAGGAGAGGATGATGCTGGTTGCAGAGTTTTAATACGTTTTGGAGATCCGTCTTTGCCAGGAGAGGGTAACGCTGGTTGCAGAGTTTTAATACGTTTTGGAGATCTGTCTTGGCCAGGAGAGGGTAACGCTGCTTGCAGAGTTTTAATAAGTTTTGGAGATCCGTCTTGGCCAGGAGAGGGTAACACTGGTTGCAGAGTTTTAATATGTTTAGGAGATCTGTCTTTGTCAATGGAGGGTATTGTTGGTTGCTGATCAATGTTTCTTGGGGTAAGTACAGGTTTCAATGTTTTAATGCGCTTCTGAGCGTCAGGTACGACTTTGGAGTTATGAGATGAGTTATTGTTCAACAAAACGCGTTTCTGTTGCACTGCTGGCAAATCTGAGTTACTCGAAAGTGATCCCAGTTTCAAACCATTCAAATCTTTGGTTCTAACAATGCTTGACAATGGGCTGGAATTAACCATTTCACTCTCCTCAATTTTCCTCTTCTTGCATTTTGAAGGACCCACATCATTGTCTGTTCCAATTTTATAAAGAGGTGGTCGTGTCACATGTTCTGGAACCTTCAGATTGAACTTAGGTAAACTACAAATTTCTTCTACGTAGGTTTCATCAGAGTTATTTACAATTGGAGTCGGGTTTTCAGAGGTTTCATCTGAATCATTTACAATTGGACTCGGTTTTTGAAGTTGGTCTAATTTAGCCTTGACTAGTTTCACGGAGCACTCTCTGATAGGTGGATTGGACAGCTCGTGTTCTACACTTGCTTCCACCTGCCTGATCAAGTCAGTCTTGTACTCTTTGGCGGGGCCTATTCTACTACGCTTTGTGGCCTTCTCCTCCACTTCATTTTCTTCTCCCACTTCAAAGACATGGTCATCCAACTTCATCGGATGCCTTCTAGCCCGCTTATTATTGCCCTTCAAAAAGATAATTTTGTCCTTCTTCTTGAAAACAGTTTGGTGGTACTCTCTTTCGACTTTGGCTAGGTTATTGTCGGCGTCATCTGGGGGTCTGGCTGCCTCCTCTTCCACCTCGATGAGACTAGCATTCAGTCGTTTCAGTTCCCTGCCGACACGACATTGAGACACTATTTTATCAAGATTTAGATCCTCTTCGTCTGCAACTACTGTATCAACAAGTTTGGCGACAACGCCTTTCACTACAGAACTGATTGCCGATTTCTGTTTCACTTTCTTCTTCTTCTTCTCCTCCTCCTCCTCTTCCTTCCTCTCTTCCCCCTCTTCCACACCATCCACGTCAAGCCTCTCCATTCCATACTCCACATTCTTGTCAAACTTTTTCAACTCATCTTGACACTCGATCAGTTTGACCAGCTTGTCACATAGCACTGGGATTAGTAAACGGGACACCTTGCAGATGGTTGGTGAGGGCTGCACGGCGGCAGCGGCCAGTTTCGCCCAGTCCGCACTGATGAAGTTGGCGTTCTCAAAACTCTGCAAATATTCAAACTGCTCATGGTAGAGGGGTCTTTGCCGGCCGATGTTCAATATCATGCCCACGTTCTGGGATGATTTGTCCTCGTTCTGGGATGACTTGTCCTCTTTCTGCAATGACTTTTCATCGTTCCAGGATGCCTGTTTCTCAATGCCCACGTTCTGGGATGACTTTTCATCATTCTGGGATGCATGTTTCTTAATGCCCACGTTCTGGGATGACTCCGACAAAGAGATCTGCTCATACAATTCTCGAGACAAACGTTGTGGGAGTCTGCTACCACGTTTGAACGGAACCTTCAGACGCCTTGTAGGCTTCTTTTTATGGATAATCTTCCAAATCACTTCTTTTCCATAACAGCTGGGATCTATGGGATGTTTTTGGCTGGTGATTTTGATATCAGCCCACGTTTTTCGAGCATTGTTCTCTTCAAGTAGTTCTTTCAATCGCTTCCACATCAAAGAATTCTTTCCTTTTCCATCAGAGCAGTTCTTTGTACCACTAAATCCATCTTTATCCAAAATGGTGGATTTAACTCTACTCTCTCCCTCATTCACCTCATCACAAACCTTCACTTCCTTCTCTCTCTCCATCTTTGATTCAACCACCTTGAGTTCCTCGGCAGTAACTGTGAGCATCATATCCTCCAATACCTTAAGTTTGTCTTCGAGAGTGACAAAGCTTCCATTGGTTGCTTCAGTACGACTTCTTTCAAGTTCAAGCCGATTATCTTCTGCTTTTTTATTTAAACGTTTGTAGAATGAAGTAAAATATTGCTTCCTCCTGGTAAATCTAAAATCAGGGGAATAAACGACCTTAACTTGACATTTTTACAAAATCTGATACTTCATCTGTGTAGGCATATGTTGCTTCTCCTCGCGTCTCCTCCTTCAATGACTTCTCCTCCACCTCCGTTGGTGTCTTCTCCTCCTCCTTCACTGGCTTCTTCACCGCCTCCTTGATTCTGAACCGATGACGCAGATCTGCAGGATACACAGAAACAATTAATGTCTCCATTAGTCCTAAAATGATACAATAAACTTACACTTCTAGCCACATTCCAGTCACAGCATGCAAAGCTATGTTAAATTCACCTTTTCACATGCAGGGTTCTTCCAATTGTCCGGTTTATAAGTTCATAGTCATTCAACTGTGTTCAAGGATATAGATAATTTTTTACAAAGTTGCAAAACAGTTTGGAAGATAATAGGGGTATTTTCATAATGTTGGAGTTAGCTGGCTAAGTCGAGCTATTCGTTAACTCCTGCTATTTGCTAAGTCTGTGTTAACTCAATGCTATAGTAGTACGTTAAAAAAAAATTAGCAGACGAGATAGCCGATAGCGCAGGTTTGAGTCCGCTAACTCTATTAAAACGGCAGCCATATTTGTTTTGATCATATTTGGTAGCAAACGTTATAATCTTTGAGTTACACAAATTATCCGCTTGGAACGCTATTGAAGTTAGCTCAAAGCAGTTGGTTTTAGATGAGGCGTTCACAATCTAGAGTTATCAAATGGCACTTTAGCTGGCTAGAACAACATTGTGAATACCCCTATTAAAGGTTTTGGAATTATATTGAAGGAATATTTGGTACCCTTATCACTGTATTTGTTACAGGAGTTTGATAATAATTGATGTGTATGACATTTGTTTGTTATTAGTATTTAGGCTACATACAATTTTATGACACTTCATATGTATTTTTACATGTTTAATAAATAAAGATATTTTCAATTCAATTCAGTTCTCCGATTCAAAGGTTGAAACTTTAGAACATCTTATCATTAATCTTAAACTTTTCCGATACAACAGTTGAAAGCTCTTTAAATGCAAAGGTGAAAACATAGGGCGTGTAGTAGAGTTTATTCATTTAATGAACCGTTTAGGAATTAAAATAAGAATCCATGTAGCTTAGAACCCATGTGAGGGGTTGAAATATAATCGACTCATAATTTTTGAAATATTATAATATGATGGTTAAAAATGTTTTAACTCGGGTTGATTGATGTAATATTCTTTATTGATTCATACAATAAGTACATCATCAAAATGATAGGGACAGAAAAAATAAGGTAAACTTGTGATATTCCTCTCCCAAATTTAGATAAGGTTACACATATGGGTTAAATGAGTTAAGTTTGTAGTTGTTCACTTCACAAAATTTTCAGTTCTAAATTATTTTCACAGAGTAGATTTTTAAATTTAGATGCTTCAAAACCAAACATAGAAGAAATATTCCACATTGTTATTACTAAAATAGGAAATATTCACAAATTAAAGAAATAATTTTGCAGGACCAAAAAACAAACTTAATGATTATATGATTAATGGATATAAAGTTATCAGTCTGTTAGATTATGAACAATTCATAATCTGTGAACTTATTATCTTGAATTGGGGATTTAAACAGTTTTGAGGAAATGCCTGTTAATTAATTCTTCCCTAATTCTACCAATTGTTCATAGATTGTGGGTTGAATTGAAATTTCTTAAATTTTCTCAATTTAATAAAGAAATTTTAAACATGCTGTCAAATTGCTAATGTGGTCTCGACTAGCTAGCTAAGCCGGTGAGTCACAAAACAATGATCTTAATATTGGGACGAATATAATCAATATAGATTATTTATTAGCTGAATTTCACAACAGAAAAGATTGTAATGGTGTGAATTGCCAACCATTCATATGTGGCGCGGTATTTTTGATATTTATAAGAGCGGTTGCTAAAATCCCTGTTTTGCAAATAAATTTGCAAAAAGTTAAGGCCGTCCGGCTCGCAAATATGCTGGGTTCAGACCGCAGCTCTAGCTCAGTGGTAGATGCATGAATTTTCCAAATATAATTAATCACCACAAGGTTCAATGATTGGTGATTAATTATTCTTACCGCTGCTTCCGTGAAGTTCTGGTAGAATACCAATAAGGAAATCAAAAAGATAGTTAGTGACTGATTACCAGTAACCATGTATCCAATCGAGAATAATGAAGACCAACTATGGTTTTTTCTAGTTGATTTTTAAAACGCTTGTCATGTATTCATGATTGGTATTCATCAATTTACCCTTCTGAAATTCCTTGGAACTTACAAACGCCAGTTCTTGGAGTTCTCTGGATCCTTATATGATATACTGTAGACTTATTTAATATAATTATCAGTAAGACCTTTCTGGCTGAATAGTGTGTCTATCATCAAAGGATGATAAGTAATAAATGCTCTGAATAAGATCAATATTAATTGATTCACTGATTTTATATGCTGCAGAAGATTTTTTCTTGGTACCAAGACAGCTCAAACCGTATATCACGAGATGAGTTAGGATATACTAAAAACTTCTTACATTTTGTATGCTGACATAAAACATAAAATATATTCCCATAAAATAATAATATATATATATATATATATATATATATATATATATACAATATCTCTTGATAAATATAAATTTCTTTAAATAAATTCTTTTCTAATATTTGAATAATTATCACAGGATTTATTAGCATTCACAACATTGTGAGCTTTAAAAATATATGTGTATATTTAATACTGATACGTGGACTTCAAGTCAATTCAGAATTCTACAACTTAAAACCTGTTCGGTCTGTAGATTTAACAGGACATACTTTGATCAATGAACAAATAAAAATAACAATTTAAAGATCTCAGGGTTTATGAGTTCGTGCTGTGCATGGAAATAAACTTCCTACATAAATCAATAAATTCATAAAAGAGTTTTTATAACTTATATGATAATAGTCGACACGTTGCAAATTTCTTAACTTGAATAAATTTATATAGTGCTTTGATCAATCCCCAATTCACTGCTAAAGGCCTTCTTAAAATGAGCTCATTTAAGACAAATTCTGCACACTCACTATAATGATGTTCTTGAAGGTCTTGTAGAGTAAATTAATTATTTCCAATAATTAATTAGCTGGGTCCTTTCGTCTCCGCTGGGCTCGTGTATGGTCCAGATTTCTTATAAGTTTCTATCAGTATTAAAAAATATAATTACGGGAATATATTACAGTTAAGAACTCTTTAGCAACACTGAGTTCACAAATCATCAAACATTAATTACATATACTTCACATTTAAAAAGGGATTGGCTTGATGATTTTAAAAATTAATAGGAAGAAAGAACCTTCCTTAAACGATTTATAAGCTTCCTTCTGATTGGCTTTCTCATCTTAGTAAGACGTGATGTAATTGGTTCTTTAAGATTCAGGGTTTTCCTGACTTTGTTATAGCTTACAAAGATGAATAAAATTTTTTAAATATATAAGTTAAGTAATAGTCTTAGATTATTCCAATAAATAAATCTCGATGTATGATGCTATAAAATGATATACATTCAATTTTTTATGTGAGCTTTGTGTACTCTTGGTTTTCATACTTTTTTAGATTACAATAAATAATTCTGTAACAATAATAGTTGTCCTTATCTATCTACATAAACCTGCCCTAGTGTATATAATATATATTTTGTAAGTAAAATTACAATTCAATTAATACTGATTGATCAAACAATCAGCTGATTCATTAGGTATCGATTCAAAGAACTGTCAATTGATCCTAGATCGATTGATTCATCAGAACAAAACAAAGAATTCTAACCTCAAAATGTACATGCAAACTTTCATTTTTTATGATCTGCCAATAATAAATAAGCCACTTTATAATTTTTATTTCTGCCAAGGAATTCTCATTATTGTTGAATTACAATTTTGCATGATTTTTTTATCACTTATAGATAACTTGATTTCTCTTTATCATGAATAACATTCGATTTTACTTGAGCGGTACCTGGACTAGGCTATCTATTCTTTCTATTTTATAATTCTATTAAAGCTCAATGGTTCATTTCAAAAGTATTTTGTGGTGCTAAAATACCACGTTACAAGATTTAAGAATTTTGTTTCCAAAAATTACAATGTTTGAAAGACTAACATTTTATGAATGAGGGAGTTTTCTGAATGTATTTTATTGTAATATCTATCATCTCTTTGTAATTGTAATTGACAAAATAAATTTAAAATTTAAATTTAACAATCACAGTTGCATATTCTGTGTTATTGAAATTCTACTAAAATGGTGTGTGGAGGCAATTTTATCTAACTTTGGAAGCTCTGTAAACACGATGTTATCACGAATATAATTTAAAATAATGAATAATATTCAAGAGCGAACCGTTTCAACATCATTTCAAGTTTTTTTTATTACATGCATCACAGGAATAAATTAGAAGTGAGATCATTCTCAGTAAATCAATCATTAAATTAACCCATTAATTTATAATGCATGGATATTGAAGTATTCAATTGGCGTAGATAGCTTTCATTCAACACAAAGATTTGTTATTTATCCCAATGCCACAGTTTAGAATAGCACATGTGTCACAGCAATGAATTTGAAGTGAGATCATTCTCAGTAAATCAATCATTTAATAATAACCCATTAATTTGTAATTCATAAATATTTAATTATAAGTATTTAATTGGCGTGGATAGTTTTTATTTATCAGGAAGAACCACAATGCCACAGAACAAGACAACACAATATCCAACACACAAACAACATTATCAAGAGACGATGTATATAAAATAAATAAATGTTTATTTCCCAAAAATGTATAGGCGATGTAAGTGATGACACAAGCCATTGCTACGACGCCATTTTGGTTTCTAAACAAACCGTTGCTATGGAGGAAGCATGTTATTCAAATGGGACTAAAACATCACCTTACATTTACTAGTATATCAATGGAATAATAGATTTCTAAGAGTTGAGACTATTTTTTTCAAGTTCTACACAATCAAATCATCAACTCTCAGTATTTATTCAGATCAAATTTTTTTTTTTGGGACAGCCAAAGCAGAAAGTCTTACGAAGTAGAGCTTAGTACCATGTCTGTAGTCTGCTATGGAAAACCTACCTGTAGAGAAAGTTGAAGTGCAATTTGAATTATTACCTAGAATTTCATTAGATTGTTATAAAGTTGTAATTTAATTTATATTATGTTTTCCTATTGTTTAGTGTAACTGTTAGAGTAGACTAAAGCTTAAATATAGGTTAGGTGTTTTGGTTTAGCCTAGGTACTACTTACAAGTTTGGTGTTGAGGTTTTCTGAAGTATATAATTGTTTTCAATTTACGTGAAATAGTAAGATATTGAATGAACTCAACACAGTAAAAAGATGTAGATGCTGTGACCACTAATCATGTTGTATACTTTCTACATTCTAACTAAACAGTGATGATGTTTACAAGAATTTAAAAGGGGTACCTAAGTGAACATGTAAAGTAAAGCAAATAATTATGTATTTTATGTGCTACATTCACTGTAAACATAATTGTATTTGAATTGTTGTATTAATAATTTCACTAATTTAGTGTTATTTTAGATAAATTTGATAAATATTATTTTTATTGACAATAACATAACCTAAAAATGTAATACAGAACTTATAGAGGCGAGCTAGGCCTTGGGATTTTCAGGAAATCTAAAAAATGGTATGTAGCCTGCCATTTCACTGTAATGTTTACAGTCAGGAACAAAGAAAATGTTCGTTTGCTTCAAACCATTTTCATTTGTGATCGAAATCAGACTGTATACATTTTCAAATAAACATTTCTAATGTGAAACAGCAGACTGTAAAACTTCCAGCATATGCTGTGAAAGTAAACTTATATTGAAAACAAAATAATAATTAAAAATTTCAGGTAAGAATTCATGTGGTACTTTAACTTTCTCTTCAACTAGGCTTACCATAGCAGACTACATACATAGTACTATGCACTACTTCGTGAGACTTTCTGCTTTGACTGTTCCAAAAAAATTTATTCGATCTGAATAAATACTGGAAATTGATGATTTGAGTGTTTATAACTTGAAAATAATATTCTCAACTCTTAGAAATCTATTATTTCATTGATATACTCGTAAATGTAAGGTGATGTTTTAGACCCATAAGAATAACATGCTCTCTCTCCATAGCAACGGTTTGTTTAGAGACTAAAATGGCGTCGTAGCAACGGCTTACGTCACACTTACATCGCCCATTGGGAAATACATTGGAGATGCATTTGTAAGAATAAAGGTAGGCGCACACAGATCGTCATCGGACGGACGGCACGCATCGGACGATTACATTTGATGCACTGTTTTCAATTGGATTGTGCATACCTATCCGCATCGTATAGGTATGCACACTCCAATTGAAAACAATG
>NC_052519.1:5258545-5305812 GCF_014356525.2 Nilaparvata lugens
CAAGTTTTGTAGATGTTGAACATGTTTGACTTTTGTGCCTATTATTTTTATGATTATATTATTAAATATATTAATCTATATTGTGTATATATTTGAGATTGCAGTAAAGTTTCTCATCATAAATAGAGAATTGTCCATCTGTTTCAAGCACATCTTCAACCTTGCCGTCTAGAGATTTTGTTTATATCTTAGTGCCGGTTGCACAAAAGCCTGTTAAATTTGAATCGTTATTAATTTCACAAGAAGCAATCAAAGAAGCCTTCTTCACGAAAATCCTGGTTCTTGTGAAATTAATCACGATTAAAATTTAACCGGCTGGTATGCAACCGGACCCTAAACTGACAATGTTAGGTTAGGCACACACCAGTTGGTCAAGACAAGACAAGACATGATCAGACACATTACTTTACATAGTTGCTTATGACGCAACACACACTGATTAGTCATTGAAATTGGACATGAATCCATAAGCAACTATGTGAAGTATTGTGAGTGAACGTGTCTGATCATGTATTGTCTTGTCTTGACTAACTTAGTGCCAGTGCCTAGAGCCAGCCTTAGAGCTTTTGTGCCTAGCCTTAGTAAAAAAATTTGATCTTGTTTGTGTAGTAGCTTTGGTGATGGTATATTGCTGTAGTATATTGATTGGTAGTGTATTTATTGGTGGTAGTATATTGGGGTAGAAAAATAGATGGTTGCCATGTCTAATAACATGACTTGAAATTGTCACATAATCTAAAGATTTAAGAAACCAGTTTCGGTTGCTACACCATTATTAATTTCTGGTAGACTGAAAGCTTGTGAATTAATTTATTTACAACAGTATGTGATCACACGGGAAAATCCCAAAAATTGCTACCCAATCAAGATAATAATCAAGGTGAATATAATCAGAGAAATAAGTTTATGATACACTTTATTCTGTTTTCTATCGAGCGGCAGAATTTATCATGTAAATGGAACCATATTATGATTGGTATGTATTAACGTTTTTGTTGAGGGCTACCCTTATTTATCTGGAAATTAGAAAATCTAAGTATCCTTTTTTGAAAACTTTACGTCATTAATCACTACATGTTTCGATATATTTTCTCATACATTTTCGAGTGACTGAATCACTAATATGTCAAACATCGTGTGATTAATAAAGTAGAGCTTTAAAAAAGAGTACTTAAATTGTTAAATTCTCAGATTGGTATTGGTATATGGCTGCCAATGAATCATATGGTTAAATTTATACGTTTTATGGCCGGGACAGACACACATAACCGCACCGAACCCGCGCTGCGGTACGGCCGAGTGTCGGACGTACTACGGCGAGTGAGAAAACAAAATAATGCTTTCAAACGTGTAGGGACACATACTACCGCACCGCGTCAGCACCGTCACCGTGTTTGTTGCCCGAGCCGTGCCCGCGCCGTCACCGACTAGTTCAGTTTACTTTTTGACGGTGACGGTGCGGGTTCGTTTAACATGAAGAGTGAAAATCTTATTGAAGAATACGGAATTTTCCAGTTTTGTACAATCAAAGTGATGAGAAATATGGTTGAACGGAAATATTAGTTGAACCACAAGTTAAAGTAGAACCAAATAATAAGTTAAACCAATAGTATAATAGACATAATATTATAATAAATAATAAAATGAACAATAGAAAGTATAAAAGGAGGAACCCGTGACTGTGTCTTGAATTTTAAATTTGAAACTAATTACGTTTAGATACATGAGGCAGAAGATGACACTTTTATTGCTGATATATATTTCCGATACATGACTGATTGTTGTATTGTTATGCACCGAAATATATACCAGCACTATGATTCTCATCTTCTGTGTCTACAGGTAATTAGTTAAAAATTGAAAAATATAAATTTAAATCGGATGTAAGAAGATGTTGATAGTGTTAATATTATTGACAATAGTTGAACACATTGAGAAATGAGAGCACAGTAGCACTAGAGAACTGAGCAGTACACTGGTGCCGCTCGGCTGTCACACGGATATGTGTGTTCTCCCACTGACAACCATCACATCACCGTGTCGCGGGCTTAGCTCGGCCTCGGCCGTACGTCGGCGCGCGGTTATATGTGTCCCGCCCGACCTTTATTTTAAATGGTGTCGCAAACCAATCTGCATTGTCTGTAGTATAATAAATCAACGGCTGTTACAATTGCAACTTGTTTTGTCTCAAACTATGTATCAACAATTCTGAATTTTCAAAATTAATCAACACCCATAATATTATAATCTGAATAAAACAAGTTGAGACTAACAAAATATCCGTGTTGCCTAATTCTGCTAAATTTCAATCTTTTCATCTAAGATTAAAGTCATACTATGACTATTAAATTTGACGACACAGTCTTTGATGACTTTCAATGTCATTTTGAAGTCCATGCAGAGTTGTCTGTCAATATTTGATCTATCTGCATTGAGATATTTTATTGTTGAAAAATGTCCATTTGTTTGTTTTGTTTCCATATAAATATGTTGCCATCTTACAAATTCGGTTAATTACTTTCAATGTCATTTCGAAGTCCAAGTTATATAATTTAAATGATTCACAAGTCTATATATATACCCCTTTGAGAGGAGGTCAGTGGCTGCTAAATTATCTATCCATCTATCTATCCATGTAGAGTTGTCAAATTTTGATCTAGGCCTATCTTCTAGTCTATCTTCTATTGCCTATCTAGGCCTATCTAATTTTCTTGATAAAAATGTCCATTTGTTTTGTTCTCATAGAAATATGTTTCTATCTTACAAATTCGGTTCCCAACTGAGTAATTGCAGTGGATTATTCATTGCATGTACTACACAGATGTCTAGAGAAGCCTAGCAATGGTTCACAAAACATCCCACGGCATGGGTTGCTTTTTGTGGATTAGCGTGGGTCTACTTTGCGGCGGGCCTTAATGTCCGAAACATGTTGTGACAAAATAATTTAAAAGGGTACTGAGATTTATATTTTTATTTTCATTTATGTTATTTATATGTCTACAAATTGTGTGTTGGTGTTTCCATACATTTATGCTTAATGCACTGTCTACTAATTGTTTACGGTACTTTTGAAGAAAACACTATTGTTAACTATAGTTTGTGTAAAATAAGTTGTGACTTGGCCCTCCATCCGAAGAAATTACATGGTTGCCAATTCGTGTAAAATTGCGACTTTCTTAAATTTCTAATTCAACGTCAGAATTGGATGTAGAATATCATCCCTGATATCCTAGTAGTACTAGAAAAGATCCAGGTTTGAAGGATTAAAAGGAAATTTAACTTTTATGATAAAATTGGAAACATCGCGAAGATTTGTTTTCATTTTGAATATCACTTCTCTCAGAAAAGGGGAGAATGTCTCCTTTCTATCGGTGTCTGGATCATTTTTTTCCGACCAATGGTTATTTTTATTCATTAAGTAGTCGGAAGATCGTATTTTGGTCTCCAAGGAATTTTAAAGTTAGGAGAGCGTCTGCATGGTATGCATTGTGTACCAAATTGTATGCTGAAGGCTGGCAATTCAAATAAAATCAAATCAAAATTTTTATTCACAATACAAACAGTTGAGGGTCCTGCCAAACCCAAAGGTTTTTTAGCGGGTGCCCAGTTACAGGAAAAAAATGAGTTACAAAAGATAAATAAACTTAGACAAAATAAATATTACACTTCAAAGATTGTAAGTAAAAAATTAATGAAAACTGATACAAAATGCAAAAATGAAATAAGAAATATACATCAGATTTTGATACAGAATTACAGTAATAAAAAAAGGGAAAAATGAAAATTTATCAGAAAGGAATGAAATAATAAGGAAAGGGAAAAATTCTTTTACACAAGTAATAGTACATTTTTATCGTTGAGGCAGGCGGCAGTGACAATTAAAGGAAAATTTCAAAACTTCAGCCAGCGAAAATTGAAAAATTCCAATAATGTAAGCATATGCTGTCGTTTTTTTAACTTAACGTTTCTTAAATTATGTCTACGTTTGTAATATTATTTATTTTATAAAATGATTGTGCTGTTATTATTGAGATACAACATTACATCCATCTTAGAGAAGGATTTACAAGATATTTGACTGAATTTCAAACGAAAGCAGTTGATTGCCTCTAGAATGGCTGGGATTAATCGAGGCGAGGTTGTCATTTTCACTATTAATAATCATGTGGCTTGCAGTTTGCTGGATTTTTCAATCGTTCTGTATTTTGTTTTTGTTGATCCCAGTTATTGATAGCATATGGTGGCTCACCATTCAGCCGCTATCCTTGACTTTGAAACTCCTGAGAGGCCAAAATACGCTCTTTCGAGTACGTTTGACAATTGGGAAAATAATTTCAATTATTTCTGAGAAACTTTCTCGCTTTCACTATCTACTTATCTTTTGAAACAAGAAAGTTCCCAGCATGTCAAAAATGTCATGTTTTCTGCTCGAAATGTCTGGACATTGACGAACAAAATCATTAATTAAAAAATAACTATAGGTCGGATAAAAATGATCCAGACACCAATAGAAAGGAGACATTCTCCCTGTTAATTTGGTATAAAATTATCACGCATTACGACGCCCCATGATTCTGAAAGAAATTATATTCAAAAGAAAAATAATTCTCGGGATGTTTCCAAATTTATCATAAAGTTAAATTTCCTTTTAATCCTTCGACCCTGAAGCTTTTTTAGTACTACTAGGATATCGGGGATGATAATCTACATCCAATTCTGACGTTGAATTGGAAATTTGAAAAAGTTGCCATTAGGGCAAAAAAGAAAATTGACAATATATGTATTTCTTTCATGATCGAGTTGCACAATACTTATTTATTCAACAAAGCCCCAGACTTGTTGTCTTTGTGAGGGATAGTCACTATTTATACCGGGTGTTTCAATAAGAATAACCCAATTTTAAACAGCTATATTTATTTTTTAAAAATGGTGTGCACAAACCAATTTTACATCAACTTTCTCGCAGAAGTATCAAGTCTATGAAGATGTATTATAAGTGTTCTATGTGCCCTCATTTTGAGGCTTCAACGACATCTAGACGGTAGCCAAATTCATCCCAGACTGTTCGCAAGATGTCTGTCTTCTCGGACTGTAGCTACTGGTTTTTAGCTCCTGCATATCAAGTGCTAAGGGAGGATCAACGTTAAAGATCGTGTTTATGTTCATCCCTTAGCACTTGATATTGAGGAGATAAAAACCAGGATAACTGATGCAGTAGCTACAGTCCGAGAAGACAGACATCTAGCGAACAGTCTGCAATGAATTTGGTTACCGTCTAGATGTCTTCCGAGCCTCAAAGGGAGGGCACATAGAACACTTATAATACATCATCATAGACTTGATACTTCTGTGAGTAAGTTGATTTAAAATTGATTTGTGTCCACCATTTTTTCAAATAAATACCGTATAACTGGTTAAAATTGGGTCATTCTTTTTGAAACACCCGGTATTTTGTCTCTGCTGCTGTATTTACTTATTTTGTGAATAAAGATTATTTGATTTGAAAGACACATAATCATAAAATGATTGGAAATGGTGAAACAGGCTTATAGCTCTTACTATCCCATTCCAAAATTTTGATGAAAATTAGTATTTTTTTCAATATCAACAGAGGTTATACAACTTCTATAATTGCCTTATAGTTTGAGCAATAATTCAATTTTTCAGTATCCTTTGACTTGTTCCGTTCAAACTTTCATTAACATGAATAAATAAATAAACATACATGCTGATTTTGACTCTTATATAGGTGGTTCCTCTCAGACTATCTTAAGGTAGGCGCACACAGATCGTCATCGGACGATTAGATTCGATGCATTGTTTTCAATTGGAGTGCGCATACCTATACGATGCGGATAGTGCATCAAATGTAATCGTCCGATGCGTGCCGTCCGTCCGATGACGATCTGTGTGCGCCTACCTTTATTCTTACAAATACATCCCCAATGTATTTCCCAATGGGCGATGTAAGTGTGACGTAAGCCATTGCTACGACGCCATTTTAGTCTCTAAACAAACCGTTGCTATGGAGAGAGAGCATGTTATTCTTATGGGTCTACAACATCACCTTACATTTACAAGTATATCAATGAAATAATAGATTTCTAAGAGTTGAGAATATTTTTTTCAAGCTATAAACACTCAAATCATCAATTTCCAGTATTTATTCAGATCGAATAAATTTTTTTGGGACAGCCAAAGCAGAAAGTCTCACGAAGTAGTGCATAGTACTATGTATGAAGGCTGCTATGGTAAGCCTAGTTGAAGAGAAAGTTAAAGTGCCACATGAATTCTTACCTGAAATTTTTAATTATTATTTTGTTTTCAATATAAGTTCACTTTCACAGCATATGCTGGAAGTTTAACAGTCTGCTGTTTCACATTAGAAATGTTAATTTGAAAATGTATACAGTCTGATTTTGATCACAAATGAAAATGGATGAAGCAAACAACATTTTCTTTGTTCCTGACTGTAAACATTACAGTGAAAAGGCAGGCTACATACCATTTTTTAGATTTCCTGAAAATCCCAAGGCCTAGCTCGCCTCTATAAGTTTTGTACTACATTTTTTGGTTATGTTATTGTTAATAAGAATAATATTTATCAAATTTATCTAGAATAACTACATTAGTGAAATTATTAATACAATAATTCAAATACAATTATTATGTTTACAGTGAATGTAGCACATAAAATACATAATTATTTGCTTTACTTTACATGTTCACTTAGGTACCCCTTTTAAATTCTTGTAAACATCATCACCGTTTAGTTAGAATGTAGGAAGTATACAACTTGATTAGTGGTCACAGCATCTACATCTTTCTCCTGTGTTGAGTTCATTCAATATCTTACTATTTCACGTAAATTGAAAACAATTATATACTTCAGAAAACCTCAACACCAAACTTGTAAGTACCTAGGCTAAACCAAAACACCTAACCTGTATATTTAAGCTTTAGTCTACTCGAACAGTTACACTAAACAGTTACATGTAAAGCAGGAAAACAGAATATATTCATATGAATTTTTAAATTTCAACTTTATAACAATCTAATGAAATTCTAGGTAATAACTCAAATTGCACTTCAACTTTCTCTACAGGTAGGTTTTCCATAGCAGACTACAGACATGGTACTAAGCTCTACTTCGTGAGACTTTCTGCTTTGGCTGTCCCAAAAAAATTGATTTGATCTGAATAAATACTCAGAGTTGATGATTTGAGTGTGTAGAACTTGAAAAAAATATTCTCAACTCTTAGAAATCTATTATTTTATTGATATGATCGTAAATGTATGGTGATGTTTTAGACCCATAAGAATAACATGCTCCCTCCATAGCAACGGTTTGTTTAGAAACCAAAATGGCGTCGTAGCAACGGCTTACGTCATCACTTACATCGCCTATACATTTTTGGGAAATAAACATTTATTTATTTTACATACATCGTCTCTTGATAATGTTGTTTGTGTGTTGGATATTGTGTTGTCTTGTTCTGTGGCATTGTTTTTATTCGTGATAAATAAAAATTATTCACGCCAATTAAAGACCTATAATTAAATATCCATGCATTACAAATTAATGGGTTATTATTAAATGATTGATTTACTGAGAATGATCTCACTTCAAATTCATTGCTGTGACGCATGTGCTGATATTTGTGTTATTTTAAACTGTGGCATTGGGATAAATAATAAATCTTCGTGATGAATGAAAGCTATCTACGCCAATTGAATACTTCAGTATCCATGCATTATAAATTAATGGGTTAATTTAATGATTGATTTACTGAGAATGATCTCACTTCTAATTTATTCCTGTGATGCATGTAATAAAAAAACTTGAAATTATGTTGAAACGGTTCGTCCCTTGAATATTATTTATTGTTTTAAATTATATTCGTGATAACATCGTGTTTACAGTACAGTAAGTTAGATAAAATTGCTTCCACACACCATTTTAGTAGAATTTTAATTAGTAACATTGAGAATATTCAACTGTGATTGTTAAATTTCAAATTCGAATTTATTTTGTCAATTACAATCACAAACAAATAGTAGAATTACATTTAAATACATTCAGAAAACTCCCTCATTCATAAAATGTTTGTCTTTCAAACATTGTAATTTTTGGAAACAAAATTCTTAAATTTCTGTTGTGAAATTCAGCTAATAAATAATCTATATTGATTATATTCGTCCCAATATTAAGATCATTGTTTTGTGACTCACCGGCTTAGCTAGCTAGTCGAGACTAAATTAGCAATTTGACAGCATGTTTGAAATTTCTTTATTAAATTGAGAAAATTTAAGAAATTTCAATTCAACCCACAATCTATGATCAATTAGTAGAATTAGGGAAGAATTAATTAACAGGCATTTCCTCAAAACTGTTTAAATCCCCAATTCAAGATAATAAGTTCACAGATTATGAATTGTTCACAATCTCATAACTTTATATCCATTAATCATATAATCATTAAGTTTGTTTTTTGGTCCTGCAAAATTATTTCTTTAATATGTGAATATTTCCTATTTTAGTAATAACAATGTGGAATATTTCTTCTATGTTTAGTTTTGAAGCATCTAAATTTAAAAATCTACTTTGTGAAAATAATTTAGAACTGGAAACTTTGTGAAGTGAACAACTACAAACTTAACCCATTTAACCCATATGTGTAACCTTATTTAAATTTGGGAGAGGAATAGCACAAGTTTACCTTATTTTTTCTGTCCCTATCATTTTGATGATGGACTTATTGTATGAATCAATAAAGAATATTACATCAATCAACCCCAGAAATTGAGGTTAGCAATTGATAAATAATTTTAAACATTTTTAACCATCATATTATAATATTTCAAAAATTATGAGTCTATTATATTTCAACCCCTCACATGGGTTCTAAGCTTACATGGATTCTTATTTTAATTCCTAAACGGTTCATTAAATTCTACTACGCGCCCTATGTTTTCACCTTTGCATTTAAAGAGCTTTCAACTGTTGTATCGGAAAAGTTTAAGAGCTTTTAATTAATGATAAGAGGTTTTAAAGTTTTAACCTTTGAATCGGAGAACTGAATTGAATTGAAAATATCTTTATTTATTAAACATGTAAAAATACATATGAAGTGTCATAAAATTGTATGTAGCCTAAATACTAATAACAAACAAATGTCATACACATCAATTATTATTATCAAACTCCTGTAACAAATACAGTGATAAGCGTACCAAATATTCCTTCAACATAATACCAAAACCTTTAATAAGGGTATTCACAATGTTGTTCTAACCAGCTAAAGTGCCATTTGATAACTCTAGATTGTGAACGCCTCATCTTAAACCAACTGCTTTGAGCCAACTTCAATAGCGTTCCAAGTGGATAATTTGTGTAACTCAAAGATTATAACTTTTGCTACCAAATATGATCAAAACAAATATGGCCGCCGTTTTAACAGAGTTAGCTAGAGTTAGCGGACTCAAACCTGCGCTATCTGCTATCTCGTCTGCTAATCTTTTTCTAACGTACTACTATAGCATTGAGTTAACACAAACTTAGCAAATAGCAGGAGTTAACGAATAGCTCGACTTAGCCAGCTAACTCCAACATTGTGAAAATACCCCTATTATCTTCCAAACTGTTTGGCAACTTTGTAAAAAATGATCTATATCCTTGAACACAGTTGAATGACTATGAACTTTGAACTTATAAACCGGACAATTGGAATAACCCTGCATGTGAAAAGGTGGATTTAACATAGCTTTGCATGCTGTGACTGGAATGTGGCTAGAAGTGTAAGTTTATTGTATCATTTTAGGACTAATGGAGACATTAATTGTTTCTGCGTATCCTGCAGATCTGCGTCATCGGTTCAGAATCAAGGAGGCGGTGAAGAAGCCAGCGAAGGAGGAGGAGAAGACACCAACGGAGGTGGAGGAGAAGTCATCGAAGGAGGAGACGCGAGGAGAAGCAACATATGCCTACACAGACGAAGTATCAGATTTTGTAAAAAAATGTCAAGTTAAGGTCGTTTATTCCCCTGATTTTAGATTTACCAGGAGGAAGCACTATTTTACTTCATTCTACAAACGTTTAAATAAAAAAGCAGAAGATAATCGGCTTGAACTTGAAAGAAGTCGTACTGAAGCAACCAATGGAAGCTTTGTCACTCTCGAAGACAAACTTAAGGTATTGGAGGATATGATGCTCACAGTTACTGCCGAGGAACTCAAGGTGGTTGAATCAAAGATGGAGAGAGAGAAGGAAGTGAAGGTTGGTGAGGAGGTGAATGAGGGAGAGAGTAGAGTTAAATCCACCATTTTGGATAAAGATGGATTTAGTGGTACAAAGAACTGCTCTGATGGAAAAGGAAAGAATTCTTTGATGTGGAAGCGATTGAAAGAACTACTTGAAGAGAACAATGCTCCAAAAACGTGGGCTGATATCAAAATCACCAGCCAAAAACATCCCATAGATCCTAGCTGTTATGGAAAAGAAGTGATTCGGAAGATTATCCATAAAAAGAAGCCTAAAAGGCGTCTGAAGGTTCCATTCACACGTGGTAGCAGACTTCCACAACGTTTGTCTCGAGAATTGTATGAGCAGATCTCTTCATCGGAGTCATCCCAGAACGTGGGAATTAAGAAACATGCATCCCAGAACGATGAAAAGTCATCCCAGAACGTGGGAATTAAGAAACATGCATCCCAGAACGATGAAAAGTCATCCCAGAACGTGGGCATTGAGAAACAGCCATCCCAGAACGATGAAAAGTCATCCCAGAACGTGGGCATGATATTGAACATTGGCCGGCAAAGACCCCTCTACCATGAGCAGTTTGAATATTTGCAAAGTTTTGAGAACGCCAACTTCATCAGTGCGGACTGGGCGAAACTGGCCGCTTCCGCCGTGCAGCCCTCACCAACCTCCTGCAAGGTGTCCCGTTTACTAATCCCAGTGCTATGTGACAAGCTGGTCAAACTGATCGAGTGTCAAGATGAGTTGAAAAAGTTCGACAAGAATGTGGAGTATGGAATGGAGAGGCTTGACATGGATGGTGAGGAAGAGGAGGAAGAGAGGAAGGAAGAGGAGGAGGAGAAGAAGAAAGTGAAACGGAAATCGGCAATCAGTTCTGTAGTGAAAGGCGTCGTCGCTAAACTTGTCGATACTGTAGTTGCAGACGAAGAGGATCTAAATCTTGATGAAGTAGTTAGTCAACGTCGTGTCGGCAGGGAACTGAAACGACTGAATGCTAGTCTCATTGAGGTGGAAGAGGAGGCAGCCAGACCCCCAGATGACGCCGACAATAACCTAGCCAAAGTCGAAAAAGAGTACCACCAAACTGTTTTCAAGAAGAAGGACAAAATTATCTTTATGAAGGGTAATAATAAGCGGGCTAGAAGGCGTCCGATGAAGTTGGATGACCATGTCTTTGAAGTGGGAGAAGAAAATGAGGTGGAGGAGGAGGAGGCCACAAAGCGTAGTAGAATAGACCCCGCCAAAGAGTACAAGACTGACTTGATCAGGCAGGTGGAAGCAAGTGTAGAACATGAGCTGTCCAATCCACCTATCAGAGATTGCTTCGTGAAACTAGTCAACGCTAAATTAGACCAACTTCAAAAACCGAGTGCAATTGTAAATGATTCAGATGAAACCTCTGAAAACCCGACTCCAATTGTAAATAATTCTGATGAAACCTACGTAGAAGAAATTTGTAGTTTACCTAAGTTCAATCTAAAGGTTCCAGAACATGTGACACGACCACCTCTTTATAAAATTGGATGCGACAATGATGTGGGTCCTTCAAAATGCAAGAAGAGGAAAATTGAGGAGAGTGAAATGGTTAATTCCAGCCCATTGTCAAGCATTGTTAGAACCAAAGATTTGAACGGTTTGAAACTGGGATCACTTTCGAGTAACTCAGATTTGCCAGCAGTGCAACAGAAACGCGTTTTGTTGAACAATAACTCATCTCATAACTCCAAAGTCGTACCTGACGCTCAGAAGCGCATTAAAACATTGAAACCTGTACTTACCCCAAGAAACAATGATCAGCAACCAACAATACCCTCCCCTGACAAAGATGGATCTCCTAAACGTATTAAAACTCTGCAACCAGCGTTACCCTCCCCTGACAAAGATGGATCTCCTAAACGTATTAAAACTCTGCAACCAGCGTTACCCTCTCCTGGCCAAGACGGATCTCCAAAACGTATTAAAACTCTGCAACCAGCGTTACCCTCTTTTGGCAAAGACGGATCTCCAAAACTTATTAAAACTCTGCAACCAGCGTTACCCTCTCCTGGCAAAGACGGTTCTCCAAAACGTATTAAAACTCTGCAACCAGCGTTGCCCTCTCCTGGCAAAGACGGATCTCCAAAACGTATTAAAACTCTGCTACCGGTACTAACCCCAAGAAACGTTGATCAGCAACCAGCAATACCCTCCCCTGACAAACATGACAAAGATGGAATTCTGCTACCTGTACTCAGCACCGTTAATGTATGTTCTAATTTAGCCCTACCTGAAGCTGATGAAGCTGCTCCGGTTGCTAAACGTTTGAAAAGCATGGAGCCTGAACCCAAGCTGGCTATAAAAATTCATAGTGTGGTTTCACTCAGTGGCGGCACAATAAATCCATTCGAGAACAACTCTCCACCAAAAACAAATGGGCTGGTTGTACCGACTGAAGTTCGGTTCAAGGAAATTGCGGGCGACTTTGAAAAGACAACTTACAATAACAAAGATGTTGTGAGTCGCTCGCAGTATGAGTTTGGCATTCACATTCTGAAAAGGGACAGTTTCAGTGAAATGGTGTATATGCCGTATGCGTATGACATGAAGCACAACGAGGATGGGTATTTCGGCATGTATTTTCATCGTGGCACACCCGACACAGTGATGGTGGGACCGTTTCAAACGAACGAAGACCCCCAGATATTCGTACACCGGGGTCGCAATCCAGTGTGTGTCACACTGGCCAACAAATGGTGTGAGGACAAAGATTTCCTTGACACGTTTTGGAACTGCCACAACAAAGTCCTTTTGAAACATATCGTGAAATATGCCTATGCAAATCGTGCCTATGTCTACAAGACACGGAAGCCACAACCTAAATTTATAAACATCATCAGGAGATCGCTGAATGTTTCCAATCATCAGACCTTGAATTCTACAAGAAACTTGTGTGCCGAACCAGCTCCACCGGTTGAACTAGAAAGTACGGAGTCAAAGAAAGTTGATGTCGATCCAGTTGAAGATGGTGAAAACAATCGAGTCAGATCTTTGAAACCAGCTCCACCGGTTGAACTAGAAAGTACGGAGTCAAAGAAAGTTGATGTCGATCCAGTTGAAGATGGTGAAAACAATCGAGTCAGATCTTTGAAAAAAGCAGAAGCTGTAGGTAAGTCTGAACATGAACCAATGGAACCCAAAGCTGGTGAAAACACTCAAGTCAGATCTTTGAAAAAGGCAGAAGCTGAAAACCCGGAAACTGGTGACCAAGTTGTGAACGACAATGGATGTGAGCCTGAAGCTGGAACACCGAACAAGGATGGAGAATGTACTACAGATAAAGTTAAAGAGGCAAAGAGAGAGTCTAAATCAGTAACCCCGATTTCTGAGCAGCCCACACTATCTGACCATCTAATAGAGAAAGAGAGACAGTTCTTTGAGTTTGCTAGGAAGCTGAACACTTTGGCGCTGAATAGTGTGAAGCTTTCCGTCAAAAATAACGAAATGAACCAGTCAGTCAAAGATAATGTGAAGCTTTCCTTCAAGAATAACGAAATGAACCAGTCAGTCAAAGATAATGTGGAGCTCACCTCTGTTGCTAAAAAGAAAAAGAAGACAGTGACTTTTGCAGATGAATTGTTGTTAGTCATGCCTGAGTCTCCTAAGAAAGTTGATGCTGATACTGAACTTGTAAAACAAAATTCCCTACCTGTACGCAAAGATGTCAAAATCGTTGGATTTGATAAAGGGAATCCAGAAGTTATTGAGAAAAATAATGCTGCAGAAATTGATAGTCACTTGATAAAACAAAATGCATTATCTGTATGCAAAGATTTAGAAATTGTGAGAAAAGTTGATGATGGAACTAAAATTGAGAACAAGAATTTGGTGGAAGCAGGAGTAAAGGACTTGGATATAATCATTAGAAAATTCGATGCAAAAGGAAACGTTGTTTCAGAAGTCGAGAAGAAGGGTAATGCTGCTGAAATTGATAGTCGCTTTGTGAGTAATAATGCTTTATCTGTACGCAAAGATTCAGAAATCAAAAAACATTTTAACAAAATAGAAATTAAAAATAAGAATGCAGTGGAAGCAGGAGGAAGAGACTTTGATATAATCATTAGAAATGTGGATGAGAAAGGAAAAGTTGTTTCAGAAGTCGAGAAGAAAAGTAATGCTGCTGAAATTGATAGTTGCTTGGTAAGGAAAAATGCTATATCTGTACGCAAAGATTTAGAAATAGTTAGAAAAGGTGATAACATAACAGAAATTAATAATAAGAATGCAGTGGAAGGAGAAGGAAGTGACCTAGTCATTTGGGTAATTGACGATAAAGGAAATCTTGTGAAGAAAAATGCTCTCTTGCAAAAAAATAAAGTTGACCACACTTCTAACAATAGAAAGGATACGAATCCAATTGAGCCAAAGGTTATCGAAACAATTGACCTGTGCGAGAGTGAACCAACTGTTCCAAATGTCACGTTGACAGAAACTCGTGCTGAGCCCACTGAACGTGACATGAGTAAAAAAAGTGCAAAAGTTGCAAAAAGTATTGAAAAGCAACCTAAAGTGGAAAGAAAAATTTACCCTACGATTGGCTTCCGAAAGATAGAGCCAAAACCCACTACTCTCTTTTTCGACAAAGGTACGTCAAAAATGTTTTTCCGAGTCGATAACGCTAAAAGCATACTCAATCTCGAAAAACTTCAGACACCGAATTCCGCCAAACAAACTGAAGCAGTTGAAGTGCATAACCCTGTAATCACAACACCAACTCAAGCTAAAAAACCAGCAACAAATCAAATTCAAACAACAAAAGTCATTGAACCTACTAAGTCGACCAACCAAGTTCAAGTCCTACCAACTACAAGTTCGAGTGCTGCATCTAAATCCACTATAAAAATGCAAGCTAAAAATCCAGCAACAAATGAAATTCAAGCAACAAAAGTCATTGAAGCAACCAAGTCGACCAACCAAGTTCAAGTCCTACAAACTACAAGTTCGAGTGCAGCATCTAAATTCACTATACAATTTCAAACCAGAAATCCAGCAACAAATATAATTCAAGCAACAAAAGTCATTGAAACTACTAATTCGACAAACAAAGATCAATGCCTACCAAAAGTCATTCAAATACCCAGATTTCTAATTCCAAACGCAGCAAATGGTTCCCCCATACAAATTCAAGCCCTACCAAAAGTCATTCAAATACCTAGAATTTTAAACCCAAACGCAGCAACCAAACAAAGTTTCGGTCCACAATATTTGCAATTGTCTCCGTTAACAGATGGTCAAGAGAAAAAGTTCTCCATACAGCATCTGATACCGTATGATGATGATGATACGATGCAGTCGGCTGGTGAGAAATCTGTCGGAGGACTAACGAAGCAGAACCCTTCAGACAAACCAATGCCTCACGTGGTACAAATTGATGGCAAAAAGTTTCTACAAACACTGCCCAGTACTTCATCACTGTCTGCCACAGAAATACAGAGTATGTTGAGTAAGGGAAATAATAAAGTCCTGATAACGATGGGGAAGACTGACAAGTTGGTGTCTTTGCAAAATAATCAAAGTGTGGTGAGGTTGACTAAAACACTTGGACTGCAGGCAACTCAATCGCCTACAAACAGCATTCAACCTCCATCATCTTCTCTTAATTTACCAAGTGATGTGTCCAAGTTAACAACGACTGTAACACTGAAGGAAGCTCCATCAATATCAATCTCGAATCTTGCTGAAAAGTCAGTGAGTCAACCAACTTCTGTACAGAAAGTGACACCACCGGAAAAAGTTTCACCATTCAAAGTAGTTGTTGTCTCAAATCATGCAGAAAAAACGTCAGAATCAACCAAAAGCCATGAAAAATCACCGAAAGTGTCTAAAGGCAACCAAACTAACTTACCGAAAGTAACGATTAAAACAATTCCGAAAAAAGTTTCAGTCACTGATTATGCTGAAAATACGTCAGATATACAAAGCCTTGAAAAACAACCGGTATTGCCTAAAGGCAACCAAACCAAGGTACCGAAAGTATCGACTGAGACTCTGAAAGAAGTTTCACCACTGGAAGCATCCATCATGAATCATCATGAAAATACGTCACATCCAACAAATACTCCGAAAGAAGTTTCTACACCTGAAGCATCCATCATGAATCATCATGAAAATACGTCACATCCAACAAATACTCCAAAAGAAGTTTCACCACTGGAAACATCCATCATGAATCATCATGAAAATACGTCACATCCAACAAATACTCCGAAAGAAGTTTCTACACTTGAAGCATCCATCATGAATCATCATGAAAATACGCCAGATCCAACAAATACTCCGAAAGAAGTTCCACCACTGGAAGCATCCATCACGACTCATCCTGAAAATACGACAGAACTAATAAAAAGTCCCGAGAAAACTACACAGCAAGAGAAGACCGAATTTGAAGTGATTGAAGCTTTAAAGAACAATCCGGAGTATATGTTATCTTTCGGGTTATCTTTTAGTAATGATTGGTAATCATTTATCTCTATATCAATTGTTGATATTATTGATAAGAATTGATTATTATGGAAATCTTGTAAAAACTTGAATAATATATGTGTACTGACAGTAATTCTAAAGCTGGATTCAATCAGATTTAAATCTGAATCCAATCAGCTGGATTCAATGTCGAATGTTTTAATTCAAGCTTGGATATAAATATCAATTGTTGATATTATTAATAAGAATTGATAATTGATTATTATGGAAATCTTGTAAAAACTTGAATATAATATGTGTACTGACAGTGTATATGTGTACTGGATTACCATATAGTAGTTTCAGTGTAGGTAGCTGATACAGTGAGATTGTTACTCCTATAAGATATAATGCGACAATTCATACTTGCTCTGTCTTGCTGGGTGAGAATACTCCTATAAGAACTCATGGAAATGATATTTTCACGTTCACTGTGTAATGTAGCCTATTATTTTACATATATTTTCACAGTGCGAGAGTACCCATTGTTTAAAAATTAAAAGTGTCGAAGACGGTGAAAATTCATGACAAGTAAAATGGACTGAAAAATGTAGGCTATGCCTCTTGGCAGACGGTTACGAGGACGGGACCTGGTACTATCTACAGCAGATAGCCGGCCCAGCTGCCAAGAGGCATAGCCTACATTTTTCAGTCCAATTTTACTTGTCATGAATTTTCACCGTCTTCGACACTTTTAATTTTTAAACAATGGGTACTTTTGGACTGTGAAAATGCATGTCAAATAATCGGTCACATTACAACTGGTACTGATATTGTGGGAAATCCAGGTAAAAGCAGAATTTATCTACTTACTGTATCTACTGTAATTATCTGATTATATCAACTGTTGTTTCTTGATTTTATTGATAAAAATTGACAATTTATTAGTGTGGAAATCTTGTTCTTCAAGTCATAATTAGACATCTTTACAACAAATCTCCTAAAATCAGATGGAGTAATACAGTGTTTTTGTAATAGTAAGTAGTTTCTAGGTTACTAATCAGTATTAATTTTATATTCTATTAGCATATTGGTTGGCCAGTTGAGGTTATAGAAAACCTTCAAAGTCAACATACGCTCATTTTGTACTATATATATATATTCACAACTTCTAATCTAAATCATTTCGCTCTAGTTAACTTGCAGTTAGAGTTTGTACAAGCTTTTTATTTTGGTGGGTTTCTTAAGAAGAATTTAAGTTTTCAACTGTTCTGTTGAAAAATAATGATTTATTATTCTGTTGATGAGAATCGCAAGGCTATGAGCTTCATTTTATGGTTTAGTGTGTTATTTTTAAGGATTTATCAAGATGAATTTTATAGTTTTTCAATTGTGATTATGATATATACATCTGTTGGTGTTAATTACAAAGTTATGAGGTTCATTTTATACTTTTAAAGATTATTTTCATCCACTAAAGATACTGTACATGTTAATTTACTACTATTGTTCATTACTAATTATGATTATAGTCCTATAGTTCACAATTTTGTTAATAATTATTATCTTTGAAGTGTTTTGATTTCTTCAATGAGCATAATTATGTTATGTTGGTTAAATGTTCCTTGTTCTATAATAATCACGGTAGCCTAACATGTTATTGACCTTGGTCAATTCATACCAGAGTATTTTGTATTTTACTCGACTGATTTGTTTAATATAATTTAGAGAAACCACTGTTAAGCCAGTTTCACACACATCGATTTTTGGACATAAGATTTTTTGTCGTCTACGAATTCTATCAGATTGAGCGGAACTTGACGTTTAATCTGGAAGAAAGGCAAAATATCGTACGTCCAAAAATCGATGTGTGTAACTAGCCTTAGGCCCTGCACACACACATCGATCTTTGTTCGTACGATATTTTGCCGTCTTTATGAATTCTATCTGATTAAACGGAACTTGACAAACATCATCTGTTTAATCTAATAGAATTTATAAGGACGGCAAAATATCGTACGAACAAAAATCGATGTGTATGTAGCTAGCCTTACAGTAATTACTTTGAATATAGCTTATTCATTTTTGAAATGGAATTGTCATCTTTTTATTTTTTATGCTAAGAGTTTAATTTGAAATTATATTTGATTATTTTCTTCATCACCATTACAGAGTGTTCTGAAAAAGGTGCCCATAAGCCAAGGGATGATTCATTACATCAAAAGAAGAAAAAAGTTCTAATTAACATAGGTCCGAAAATGCTTAGTTACCAAGTTATACAGGGTGAAAGATTTCGTATGAATTTCAGATCCCCTGCCCTACGGGTATTTGTTGGCTGTTAAGATTCAGCGTACTTTATGTAAAAATAGAGAGCTTGAAATTTTCAAAAAAATTTCTATTTTTCATGCGTTGTTTATGTTATTAAGGATTATTTTTTCAAGGTTGCGTTTGTCTTTTATACACATATTCTACATCTTTCTCTTCAAAATTTAATTTTCTACAAGTTCTGTAAGAAAATATTCTGTATTTATTGTACACTTAACATAGTAAATCTGATTCAAACCTTCAAAGAACTTGTTTTTCGGGACCAAGTTTCGCCTATTTCGTCACATATCTTAGAAATTACTTTAGCTAACGGTCTGGAAACGGTTTTATTCAATTTTTCAGTTCATTTTACATAAAGTACGCTGAATTTAACATCTTAATTAACAGCCAACAAATATCTGTAGGGCAGGGGAACTAAAATTCAGACGAAATCTTTCACTCTGTATAATTTGGTAACCAAGCATTTTCGAATCTATATTAATTAGAACTTTTTTCTTCTTTTGATGTGAGAAATCATCCCCTGGCTTATGGGCACCTTTTTTCAGAACCCCTGTATAATATGATGTATAATTCTCAGTGAAAGAATTTGATTTCTCCATTGTATATTGATAATCATGTCTTCCCAAAGATGAGTTTCGAAGTTTCATTACTTGACGATGACAAAGAGTTTAATAAAAATGAATAACTGAACCGATGAAGGATTGGAAAACTTTTACTTTTAAGCATGGCTTTCAAATGAATTTCTGCTCTGTTGGGTAATAAGATAATGCCCATTGGTTTTCACACATTGTAGTCTGCTATTGTGTGAACTCTCTCATAAGAACCAGTGGTATTCTTTTTCTGGCTAACGGTAATTCATTGGAAAACTGTTATTAAGCTGGGTTTACACCAAAGTTATTAAAAAAATGTGTTAATAACTTAATCCTTATATATTCTATTAGATTGAATGAAACTTGACAAACACATATGTTCATCATGTGTATGGTTATGTTCAATCTAATAGAATCTATAAGGATTAAGTTACAAACATTTTGTTAATAACTTTGGTGTAAACGCAGGTTAATACCAGTTTCCCAATCAATTACAGTTAGCCATAAAAATAATACCACGGGTTCTTATGAGAGAGTTCACACAATAGCAGACTACAATGTGTGAAAACCAATGGCATTATCTTATTGCCCAACATAGCAGAAATTCATTTGAAAGCCATGCTTAAAAGTTGGCTAATCCTTGGATTAGAGCGTTTTGTAACTAAGTTACCATTATTTTGCCTTATCTTGTAGGATCAGTATGATCGGTTTTAGTAGGATGAATCTTGGTCAACCAAATGATCTTGTTTCCAAATATTGTAATTTTTGTATAATATTGTGAATAACATGATGTGTTCAATAGTTGTACTTGTATCATGAAAATAACATGTAAATTTGTAATAAAAACAGTACATCTTGAGTCCAAAGGTTGGATGTCACATGAAAGATGATTAATTATTTGTATACTACCATGTAAATTTGTTATACAGTACATTCCATCTGCATGTATAGCCTACATAATATTACCATGTAAATTTGTAATATAATACAGTCCATCTTCAGTCAAAAGGATCTGATATGAAAGAGGATTAATTTTTGAAAACTTGATTACAGTATTCATTGTGATAAAATACGTATGTAAGACGTAATAAATTTGGTATATTCTCTATTTCTAATACTTGTATTTTTTACACCTAGTAAACCTATTGCATTGCATACAAAACATTTTTGTCTCTTTTCTGTTTAGGGCTACTAGTAATATAAATAGAAATACAAATCTCAGTACCCTTTTTGAATTATTTTATCACAACATGTTTCGGACATTCTTTGACTTGAAAATGGCATGAATGTGATAAAATAATTCAAAAAGGGTACTGAGATTTGTATTTCTATTTATAAAACATTTTTACTTAGTTTTTTCCATGAAAATTCTGGAAGGACCAAAAGTCAAATTCTCAGTTGCACAAAAGCCGGTCAAATTTTAACCGTGATTAATGCCACGACAATCAATCAGAGAAGCCTTCTCTGATTGATTGGTGTTTGACGATTTAATCACGTTGAAATTTAACAGACTTGTGCAACCAAGCCTAAAAGTCATTGGGCTATATAGGCCTAAACTAAGGCCTAAGTTATGATTGATATTAGCATAATAGGATGATCAATTATCCTTTACAGATGATACGATGTTATTGGTATTTATAAGAGCAGTTGTTTAATTCCCTCTTTTGCGAATAAATTCACAAAAAATTAAGGCCGTCTGGCTCGCAAAATTACTGGGTTCAAACCTCAGCTCTAGCTCAGTGGTAGATACATGAATTTTACAAATACCAGTAATCACCATAAGGTTCAATGACCGGTGATTAATAATTCTTACCGCTGCTTCTATGAAGTTCTTGAAGAATACCAGTGAGGAAATTAAAAGAATATTTGATGACTGATTATCAGTAACCATGTACCCACTAGAGAATAATAAAGACCAACTATAGTTGTTTCTAGTTGATTCTTAAAACGCTCGTCATGAATACAGGTATTCACCAATTTATCCTTCCAAAATTCCTTAGAACTTACAATGCCAGTTCTTGAAGCTCTCTGGATCCTTATATGATATAACTGGAACCTTATTAATATAATTTTCAATATACTTGTTCTGACAGATTAAAGTGATTATCATCAAAGGATGATAAATACTGAGTGCTCTTAATAAGATCAATATTACTTGATTCAATAATTTTATGTGCTGCTGGATATTTATTGGTATTGAAACAGTTCAAACTGTATATCACGAGATGAACTAGGATAAAATAAATTTCTACGATTTGTATGCTGACATAAAACACAAAATATATTCCCATAAAAATGTGTATATAAAATATTCGATATATCTATAATTTTTCTTTAAATAAATTCTTTCTAAAATCTGAACAATTATCACAGGTTTTGCTAATATTCACAATAGTGAGTTTCAAATTCAAAAATACATTATATTTAATACTGATACTTAGACTTCCAATCAATACAAAATTCTGCAAATAAAAACCTGTTTGGTCTATGAGTTTGATATAATATACTTTGTTCAGTTAACAAAATAATAATTAACCAATTATTATTCAAACATGAGATCTCAGGGATTTATATGAATTCGGGCTGTGCATGGAAGTAAGCTTCCTACATATATCAAATAAATTTATAAAATGTTCTTATGAACTATGTGATATTACTCAACACGTGGTGACTTTTTATTTAATTTAAGTCAATTTGAATAGCGCTTTTAATTAATTTCCCCACTATACGCAGAAAACCTAAAATGAGCTCGTTTGACTTATCACTCACATAAATGAAGTTCTTGACGGTCTCGTGGATTGAATTAATTATTTCCAATAATTAATTAGGTAGGCTCCTTTCATCTCTGCTGGGCTAGCGCGTGATCCAGATTCTTATAGATTTCTTTTTCTAATTAAAGATATACTTATAGGGAATAATTACGATTACGAACTCTTCAACAACACTGAGTTCACAGATAATTTAACATTTAATACAAATATTTCACATTTAAAAAAGGGTTTGGCTTGGTAATTTTAAAATTTAAAAGAGGAAGAAAGAACCCTAAACTCCATGTGCATCCTCTCAGGTCGAGATCTTAAGCCAGAAGAAGGAGGTTTTCAGAAAAATTTGTCTCTTCCTAGAATAATTTTGTAAGCTACTCTCTGATTGGTCTTCAATTTAATAAACTCAATACAATTGGTCGCCTTGGAATCAGGGCTTCCTCAACTTTATAATAGAAAAAATTAAATAAAAAAGTTTTTATACAAATATATGGAGTGTTTATCTTGAATTAATTTCATAAATAAATCGTAACATACGATTTTAATAGATAATACATTTAGTTTTTTATATGAGTTTTGTATACTCTTGATTTTTTGTGCTTTTTTAGATTATAATAAATATTTATATAGTTGTCCATATTTCTACACATCAACTTCCTTTAGTATACATAATATATCCTTTGTGAGTAAATTTTTATATAATTCAACCTATTATACTGGTTGATCGAATGATCAGCTGATTCGCTCAGCATTGATTCTAATAATTATCGATTTATTCAAGATCGACTAATTCTTTTCAAATGTAAACAAATAATTCTAACCTCAATGTTCATGCACACTTTTATTTTTTATAATCCGCCAATAATAAGTAAGCCGCTTTATAATTTTTTGATCTTGCCAATGGGTTCTCATGGTTATTGAATCACAATTATACATGTTTTCTTATCGTTTTTGATAATACTATTACTCCTAATCGCTAATAATATTCGATTTAAGTTGATTGGTCCTTTGACTAGGTCTAACCTTCTTTCCATTTTATAATTCTATTAAAATTCATTGGTTCATTTTAAAATATTTGATGGTACTAAAGTACCACATGACAATATATATATATATATATAGGATGAATCTTGGTCAACCAAATGATCTTGTTTCCAAATATTGTAATTTTTGTATAATATTGTGAATAACATGATGTGTTCAATAGTTGTACTTGTATCATGAAAATAACATGTAAATTTGTAATATAATACAGTCCATCTTCAGTCAAAAGGATCTGATATGAAAGAGGATTAATTTTTGAAAACTTGATTACAGTATTCATTGTGATAAAATACGTATGTAAGACTTAATAAATTTGGTATATTCTCTATTTCTAATACTTGTATTTTTTACACCTAGTAAACCTATTGCATTGCATACAAAACATTTTTTGTCTCTTTTCTGTTTAGGGCTACTAGTAATATAAATAGAAATACAAATCTCAGTACCCTTTTTGAATTATTTTATCACAACATGTTTCGGACATTCTTTGACTTGAAAATGGCATGAATGTGATAAAATAATTCAAAAAGGGTACTGAGATTTGTATTTCTATTTATAAAACATTTTTTACTTAGTTTTTTTCCATGAAAATTCTGGAAGGACCAAAAGTCAAATTCTCAGTTGCACAAAAGCCGGTCAAATTTTAACCGTGATTAATGCCACGACAATCAATCAGAGAAGCCTTCTCTGATTGATTGGTGTTTGACGATTCAATCACGTTGAAATTCAACAGACTTTTGTGCAACCAAGCCTAAAAGTCATTGGGCTATATAGGCCTAAACTAAGGCCTAAGTTATGATTGATATTAGCATAATAGGATGATCATGTAGGTACTTTTGGACCACTCTGTATATTGAACAAGTACTATATTCAGGAGAATCACAACTTGGAAGGTTCAAGCCACACGAAGAATTTTTTCCAGACGTATTTAGACAGTCCTCAAGGCAGATGGCTTCCTGATTGGCTGACAAATCAGCTAACTCCCAAACGCTAAACCAATCAGGGAGCTTCCTGCCCTTCCGACTCGTCTGAAAAACGCTTCGTGTGGCTTGGCCCTTAGTCTTCTGTATTGAGTTGCAAAAACATTGTTTAAAACTACATCAAGGGCTGTATTTATAAAATATAGTGTTCCTTAGCTAAGCACACACCTTCAAAAGCTAAACACACATTTCTAAATTTGATCCAAACCAGACATGTTTGGCATTTTGTAGAACATAGTAATCATGTTTTAGACATGGATATTGTAATAGTATCTTACGTCACATGGACGGGAAGGGCCTTTTGCAGGCGAGAATGATGTTTCTAGTCGAGGCGTCAGCCAAGACTACAGTTTCATTCGAGCACTGCGAAAGACATTCACGTCCAAGTAAGTTACACTATTTTTTGTCAAAAGGATCTGATATGAAAGAGGATTAATTTTTGAAAACTTGATTACAGTATTCATTGTGATAAAATACGTATGTAAGACTTAATAAATTTGGTACCTATATTCTCTATTTCTAATACTTGTATTTTTTACACCTAGTAAACCTATTGCATTGCATACAAAACATTTTTTGTCTCTTTTCTGTTTAGGGCTACTAGTAATATAAATAGAAATACAAATCTCAGTACCCTTTTTGAATTATTTTATCACAACATGTTTCGGACATTCTTTGACTTGAAAATGGCATGAATGTGATAAAATAATTCAAAAAGGGTACTGAGATTTGTATTTCTATTTATAAAACATTTTTTACTTAGTTTTTTTCCATGAAAATTCTGGAAGGACCAAAAGTCAAATTCTCAGTTGCACAAAAGCCGGTCAAATTTTAACCGTGATTAATGCCACGACAATCAATCAGAGAAGCCTTCTCTGATTGATTGGTGTTTGACGATTTAATCACGTTGAAATTTAACAGACTTTTGTGCAACCAAGCCTAAAAGTCATTGGGCTATATAGGCCTAAACTAAGGCCTAAGTTATGATTGATATTAGCATAATAGGATGATCATGTAGGTACTTTTGGACCACTCTGTATATTGAACAAGTACTATATTCAGGAGAATCACAACTTGGAAGGTTCAAGCCACACGAAGAATTTTTTCCAGACGTATTTAGACAGTCCTCAAGGCAGAAGGCTTCCTGATTGGCTGACAAATCAGCTAACTCCCAAACGCTAAACCAATCAGGGAGCTTCCTGCCCTTCCGACTCGTCTGAAAAACGCTTCGTGTGGCTTGGCCCTTAGTCTTCTGTATTGAGTTGCAAAAACATTGTTTAAAACTACATCAAGGGCTGTATTTATAAAATATAGTGTTCCTTAGCTAAGCACACACCTTCAAAAGCTAAACACACATTTCTAAATTTGATCCAAACCAGACATGTTTGGCATTTTGTAGAACATAGTAATCATGTTTTAGACATGGATATTGTAATAGTATCTTACGTCACATGGACGGGAAGGGCCTTTTGCAGGCGAGAATGATGTTTCTAGTCGAGGCGTCAGCCAAGACTAGAGTTTCATTCGAGCACTGCAAAAGACATTCACGTCCAAGTAAGTTACACTATTTTTTGTCATAATAATCTAAAGAAGAATATCAATATTGAGAAATAGAAAACATCTGCTTGTGCTTAAGTTACTACATGTATTCTATAAACATAATCTAGTTTACAAATTGGGAATCAGGAATGTTGTGGAAGTTGACAAAACTTCCACCTGGAGCGCGAAGGTGTTTTTTGTAGCAGTTTTGATGTTGCTATTTCGAAACTATATAGGAAACATACTAGACTGTAATGAAAACATATGGTTTCATTACAGTAGAGTATGCTGTGATGAGAATCATAATAAATTATGCTTATTTGTTCTACAAACAGCTGTTTACCGGCTTGATTTCAGGCATGGAAAACAGCTGAGATTTAATGACTATGACAAAAAAATATTTTGCATATCCTAATTTTGAAATAAGGATATCCACTGGACATCCAAATTCAACCCATGCCAGATATGTTTTTGATATTGCAGGATGTAGGGCATACACTGGATGTCTACTGGATACTGGAATTATTTCGAAATAATTAAATTTGAATCACAACTTTCTGTAATAGAAGGCAGTGAATAACACAATAAGGCTCTCCTTTGAAATCCATTCACCCGGTTGCTCGAGTCAGTCAACTTTTAATCCTGCACAATCTTCTCTGATTGGTTCTCCTAGAATTTAATCATGATTAAAATATAACATGCTTTTGTGCAACTGGGTCACTGACTGAAAAACTTGAATCTTTAGGTGTAATTCCTTAGCGATGACTGGAACGACTCTAGCCTTGAAGGTTACAGCTGTTATCACCACGCTGCTGCAACTTGCTGCCGCTTTGGAGCGGCTGGAGTCGCTCCAGTTGTCGCTTAGGAGTTCCACATTAGGCCTACTGAAGTAGACAGTTCGAAATTTAATAGTAGTCAAACTGAAATATTACAGTAGATGTAGAGAATTATCGTCAAAGTATTATAGTAATATATATGGGCATCAAAGTAGGCTTACATTAATGCGATATAAAAGTACGCAGTAGCCTAATCAAATTTAGAAGGTAGCCTAATACGGTAAACGGTAACTTAATGATAGTAATTAAAGGTACGGTAGTGGTCCAAGTAGAATGTATATTGTCATAGCCACCTCTAATACAAGGCCCCGGCCTACGATATTGCAACGTCGCAGTGTAGGCATAGAATCTAATACATGATGGTGAAAAAGATTTTAAAAAATACCAGCTGATCTTTTTCACCAATCATGTATTAGATTCTAGGCCTACGCTGCGACCTTGCAATATCGTAGCCCGAGGCATTGTATTAGAGGTGACTATGATATTATTGTTGGTAGTAAAAGGTATCAAAGAAGACTAAATAATTAGATTCAATTCATAAATGAGTAATGGGAGAATAATATTATGTTGAAAATGACGAGAGATGTGTATGGATCTATAGTTTTAGATGTGTTCCGAAACACTGGGGAGTTATTTTGAAGCTCACAATTTATTGCCAGTGGAGATGCTGGCCTCAAGATGCCACCTTTCCAACAAGAGAACTGAGAGCACGTTGTTCAACTCTGAGCAATTAAATACGGCTCTGACTGTTGATCCAACCATGTATATACCATATGTTGAAACAGGTAAGTGAATTCATATTCACATAATAATATATTATCTGAATACTTGAGGACTAGAAAATTTTGTGAATTGAAGAACTTTAGTGAGGTCCTCGTTATAATGAAAGTATTTGATCAACTTAGGTTTTGCTATCCTTGTCTATTATTCGACAAAGCCGGTGTTACTATCCTTTTCTAGGTCCACAACAATGCCAATTATGTTTTTGACAGTGTAGAAATATAATTAGATAATGCAGAGAATCGGCATCGCTATTCTTCTATATTTATCCACTGCCATTATAACGTGGACCGCACTATACAAGACTTAACCTATTTTGGACTATGAGTTATCTAAATTTGGGAGAGCAATAGCACAACGTTACCTTATTTTCCCTCTTCCTATCATTTTGATAATGTAGCCTACTTATTGTATAAATGAATAAAGTAACTCTACTATATAGCCCATAGGGTACAAAATTACTTTTGACTTGGAGGAACATGCACAGCAGAGAAGGCATACAGCAGTAGGGATAGGCTACAGTGGCGGTGATGTTGCCATTCTGAATTTGCCAGTGTCCTCTAATTTCTAGTGAGTGTTCTGTTGGAATATAATAATTCATGTAAAACTATATTTTGTATTATTTCTATTGTAATGTCAAAATTATTTATGTGTTTGAACAACTATGATGGCAGCACTGTCATGGTGATTAAAAACGCAGTCGGTATGTAAAATCGTTTTCTTTGTGAGTTTCCCTCGTCAACTCTTTATTCTTTAAAAGTAAAACTAAAACTTTATCAGGTTATGGGCCCAGATAATGGCCAAAAACGTAAAAACAAGTAAAAAGTTCAATCTTAAAACAAGTAAAACATGAAAAGTGATTATTAGTTTTTCTCTCAAAAAAATAGTAAAAGGTTACCTCAAAATGGTGACAATGGACGGGGATAACTATGTGCATAAGCTGAAGGATGCAGATTCATTCACTATGTGGGAATTTGAAATTAAAATATTACTTAAAGCTAAAGATCTGATGGATGTGGTAGATGGAACTGAAACTTCAGAACAACAGGGTGAAAGTGCTGATAAGATTAAGATTTTCAAAAACAAAGATGCAAAAGCTCAACATTACATCTTGATGACGCTGGACAATGATGTAAAAATACATATGATATCGTGTAATAGTGCCAAGGAAATGTATGATACATTGAAAACTTTATTTAAACGTGACACAACTCAACAAAAATGTGCTCTTCTTCAAGACTTTTATACATGCAAGTTCTCTACAGATAAAGACATGATGGGTAACCTAACTGTAAGCGTGGGAAAATGAAAAAAAAACACAAGAAAAGATCGTACAGGTTTTTGATATTTAAAACAAAACAATAAATTATCTATTACAAAATTAGAATTATAATTAGAAATTACGAAATAATAATAATCAGATGAATATTTCAGGGGCTACTCGTTTTGCTGCTAGTGAGGATTCAATTGTTGTGGTTATGAAAAATTTATGAACAAATGACTCAGTAGTCACCTACCTTTTTGAAAATGGCTTCCCACTTTGGCATCCACTGGTATTTCGCGGCGTTAATTATTAATTAAAAAATCAACATAACTGATCCAATGAAATGGGTTCAGATCCCGTCCTATTCAATAATACAATTCTCTTTAAACTGCCCAAACTGCGACAGGAAAACTGTATTATAAAACAAGAGCAAAATCTATCCCCTTCACCAGAACAGCCGGACTTTACTCACAGTCCTAACGAACGAGCTCACACACCGACCAAAAGAAAAATTTTGGGTATTAAATATAACTCAGTCAATGCCAAACATGAAAGCCATTTCAGTACATATTTTTATCTGTCGCACAAGCGGCACGTTTGTTATTAAAAACAAAAGAGAAGCTACATTAATTTTGACAACAAATGAAATAAATAATCTTTCTGTCGATGACAAAAATTGTTCAAAGACAAAAACACTGTTCATTAAACTTTTCTAAATTAAAAACTAAAATCCTGATCAATATGAGATAAATATATGTCCCATATGACCAGGTGACACATCACCCATCCCGCTGAAAGACTCGTCCCTGAGTCTGTAGTCAAGAGGGGAACAAAAAAAAAAAAATAAAACAAAATAATATACTCTGGAAACAAACGTGTGCCTGATTGACTTGATAATGCTACTATACATTGAAATCAAACATTTACATAGAAAGGTAGGTTACTCAAACTAAAATACAAACATTCAAATCAAATTCAAAATGAAACTATGCTGCACAATAACATTGATTAAATATGAAACTAACTTTCAATATTATACACATTAATATACATTGCACTTTAATTTAATCTCATCTTGAAAATAAGACGTACATGAATATTCAACTATTATGAAAAGAAAATCTCAATTGACAATATATTTATTTGTGAATCAACATTGAACTACTTCAAAAGCTGCAATAAAAATTGAAGAAGAAAAAAAAACTTTATAAGTACATATGACTCATAACTATATAGTCAAGAAAGAAAACAATAAAACAGTTAATCCATCAAAAGCAACTATATAACTCTTAACTATCGATTATATGTATCTTAGGTTGTGCTACCGTTACAGCAGATAATTTACACACATACAACTTGATGCCTAAATATGCACAGAATAAAGTTAAAAACCCTAACCAGCCAAATAATATATAAAAGACAAAACTAGAGGAATTTATAACATCTCCCCAAGAATTTGGAAGATCTACTTTGTGAAATATATCTGACAATATTACGTCTTGAACTGTAAATTCCGAAACCTTTATATCTATATCAGTTTTTAAAATTTCCCTAAAATTAACAAAATTAGGATTGAAATGCGGTTGCAAAACATCAATTTTTAACGAATTAAACTTAACCCAATGTAAAGGTAAGTAATGGAGAACCTGAGTTTGTTTATCAACATTTGCGCCACACAGAAAAGTCCTTCTCACCATTATTCTCCCGCCGACCGAAATCTCGCAATGACAGGGTAAAACCACATACATTGCTCCCGGAATAGGTTGAAGATGATGAAACGAACCTCCCTCGCAAGTGACTGTAGTGTTGGCCTGTATATTCATGACAATATACTCCGAAGGCGAAAATTCGACGATCTCCAACTCCTGCTTAGCTGGACGACAGCTTAAGCTGCAATATTGTTGGATGTCCTTCAGCTCTGTCGCCGCAAACAAGTGATGCATACATCTCGATGACATATGTCCTCCATGCACCAGCCGCGGAAGATAGCATAAGAAAACGTCCTGTGCCTCTTACAAACAGAACCTCTTACAAACAAAAAACTATAGCTACTTTGAAGCAACCGCAAATGAATCGTAATGAAAAAAATCAAGAGAAACGTTTACAATAATACTAACAAACTCGACGTGAATAACAAAATATTACAATTAACAACTGGACTGGCTGGTTAGCATATATTATATCAGAAACCTAGAAATGATACAATTTATTAGAAGTGCATAGGACTATATATATATACTGGAACAATTCTGAAATCAGAACAATATATGAGTCATATGAAAACAAAATCACAATTGACAATATATTTATTTGTGAATCAACATTGAACTACTTCAAAAGCTGCAATAAAAATTGAAGAAGAAAAAAAAACTTTATAAGTACATATGACTCATAACTATATAGTCAAGAAAGAAAACAATAAAACAGTTAATCCATCAAAAGCAACTATATAACTCTTAACTATCGATTATATGTATCTTAGGTTGTGCTACCGTTACAGCAGATAATTTACACACATACAACTTGATGCCTAAATATGCACAGAATAAAGTTAAAAACCCTAACCAGCCAAATAATATATAAAAGACAAAACTAGAGGAATTTATAACATCTCCCCAAGAATTTGGAAGATCTACTTTGTGAAATATATCTGACAATATTACGTCTTGAACTGTAAATTCCGAAACCTTTATATCTATATCAGTTTTTAAAATTTCCCTAAAATTAACAAAATTAGGATTGAAATGCGGTTGCAAAACATCAATTTTTAACGAATTAAACTTAACCCAATGTAAAGGTAAGTAATGGAGAACCTGAGTTTGTTTATCAACCATTTGCGCCACACAGAAAAGTCCTTCTCACCATTATTCTCCCGCCGACCGAAATCTCGCAATGACAGGGTAAAACCACATACATTGCTCCCGGAATAGGTTGAAGATGATGAAACGAACCTCCCTCGCAAGTGACTGTAGTGTTGGCCTGTATATTCATGACAATATACTCCGAAGGCGAAAATTCGACGATCTCCAACTCCTGCTTAGCTGGACGACAGCTTAAGCTGCAATATTGTTGGATGTCCTTCAGCTCTGTCGCCGCAAACAAGTGATGCATACATCTCGATGACATATGTCCTCCATGCACCAGCCGCGGAAGATAGCATAAGAAAACGTCCTGTGCCTCTTACAAACAGAACCTCTTACAAACAAAAAACTATAGCTACTTTGAAGCAACCGCAAATGAATCGTAATGAAAAAAATCAAGAGAAACGTTTACAATAATACTAACAAACTCGACGTGAATAACAAAATATTACAATTAACAACTGGACTGGCTGGTTAGCATATATTATATCAGAAACCTAGAAATGATACAATTTATTAGAAGTGCATAGGACTATATATATATACTGGAACAATTCTGAAATCAGAACAATATATGAGTCATATGAAAACAAAATCACAATCATACAATAAATCATCAGAATATAAGAAACTTATACTCTAGTTATATTTTTATTGAGAAAGAAATTCAAGTCAAAATAAATGTGAATAAAATATTCATCCATCAAAAATATAATTGTCTTATAATAGCTTCATTATGAATTTCTATCAGTGAACGTTTAAAAATATCAATAACGCTTGTCACTCAATGAACGACCTTGCCCTGGATATGAATAACAAGATTGACAACTAAACAAAAATATGTGACAATTGCACTTTCTTTAACGTAGGTCACATCAGTACAAACGCAAAAAATAACAAAACAATGAATTACATTACTGTAGTATATTACTTTTTCGTGGCACCAAATATTAAAACGTACCATGATTTATCGAGAAAAAAAAAGTTATATCAGTGAGAAAGTTATATTACAAAAATGTAACATGCAATCAGAATGATAACCATTTAGTTATCATACAATGGTAAACTATCCACCAACCATATCTCCTGTTCATTTCCTGGAATAACCATAATTTGAAATAACTGAGATATAATTATAACGACTATAACATGGTTAGTCATAACTGTACAATCAATACAAAATCAATAATGCAACTGGTGAAATCAAATGTAAAACCCAGCCAAATACCAATTTTCATAGGTAACTGTACCCTAAAATTACAAATATGTAACCATGGAATAAATAACCCTCTTCTATAATAACTGATTCTATATCGTAAAACATGGTTCTACAATGATTACCAAAAATCACTTCTGAAAATAAAAACTCAACCATAATAATAAGCCCTAAACTCAACCTATCGTGCCAAAAGAAAATTTTCCCACTCAAAACCATTAATATTAGAACCATGACACAATGAAACTCAAATATTATCATGAAATATAATGAAGAATATAGTAATCATTACTTTATACTGAGAAAAAATTATAAAACTAAATTCAATTCAAAGATATAAACGTATAAAACTGAAACTCTGCTATCCATAGTTAAAAAATTCTCCTATAACCGTTATTATAACCCATGAACAATAAGTTTGGTCTATATTACCATTGAAAAATATGGACTTCACCTCCAGCAACAATAATCAGTAATAAAATTTTACGAGGACTTATAATTATAGGCTTAAATCATAAGACCCCATCGAAAACAGATCAAATAAATAAAATATAATCCTATTATTCAACCACTGGATGATAAACCCATAAATATTATAATGAATTCTGATAAACAATGATGAAATGTTAAATAATTACAAATAATATTTACAAAAATTTCCTTAGGGACTTTAATATAGCGCATAACTTCAGAAAAATACGACTTAAAAAAATGACTATCACCATTAAACCTTTATTATCAACACCTTATGACAACAAATTCAAATATTTAAATCATGAAATCTATCAACAATATATCTACCTTTAATAACCCTTAAAAATATTTCAATAAAACTTATTCGTAACCTTAATATAATGAAATATAAAATCCAAAGGGCCAAAATTTTAAAGTGAAATATCTCAGAACCCTTTGCCCTAAACAAAATTATAATTATCGCAATGTTAAAATCTATGCTAAGAAAATATGAAACTGCAATAAAATTTTTTTCGAAAATCGACTTTTTCCGAATTTGTCTGAAATTTCTAGACTAACAATCAAGATACGCCACATACCTTGTAATCGGACGATATTTAATTTATCACCAGCAGCTATTATAGACTAAGCGAGGAAAACATTAGTCTGCTGGCACTGTTACAAAAAAAACGCTATTATTTATTTGGCGTTTGAAATGTGATATTAAAAAAAATTCAAGATATTATGATTTTATTATTAAAATGATTAATAACACCTCGATCTTCACTATTGTAATATTACATTTTTTCTCGATTAAAATCAAATCTTCAATTCGAGATCTATAAAACTTGATAGTAAATATCAGAGTAATCGATATGCGGACAACTTTTAACTGAGAATTTATCGTAAATAATTGTGTTGCACATTCCATGGTATCACCGAAACAGAGTTAACAGAATTAACAGATCATTATAAATATAGAGGATATATAAATTCAAAATAACAGTTTTGAAATAGAGTTTTATTGAGAACAAATGTAAAATGTGAATTCTAAACTTGTAATTTATAATTTTTTGGAATTTAATATCGATGACGTGTTTATAATGTCGTCACTGGTTTGAGGTGTGGCTTTGCTCTGTACTTGGTAGCCCTTCTCTAAAAAATGGTGGCTGGCTATGTTGTTCTAATTTTGTGCTCTCTGAATATTCTTCTGTTTAATTGAAATTTATAATGTTTTAATTTGAGTTTTGAACAGTTTTATGGTGTTCTAATTTTGTATAATTTGATTTGAGTGTCTACAAGCCTATAGCCATTGTTTTCAACTATATAAATGGATAAGTATTTTAGCTTATAATGATGCTATATGTTTTAAGTGTTGTAAGTTATTGTTCTGTGGATTTGTGTTGCATATTGCCAAAATTCTTATGAAAATTATAAGTTATTCTATATTTATCCACTGCCATTATAATGTGGACCACACTATACAAGACTTAACCTATTTTGGACTATGAGTTATCTAAATTTGGGAGAGCAATAGCACAACGTTACCTTATTTTCCCTCTTCCTATTGTAATATTACATTTGATGTACAATAAAAGTAAATTCAATACAAAATCAAATCAATAACATTGGAATGAAATACAATACAAAATACAAATGAATAAAATTTATCAATAGAAACAAATTATAAATTCAAACGTTCTGGTGGTTTGATTACTCTCTTAGGTCTAGTCGAATTTATTCCTTGACCTTCACATACTTGCTTTTGATTTTCAATTACATCATCATTTCTTACAATAGGTTCAATTACATCATTGTTTCTTACAATAGGTTCATTCAATAAATCAGTATTTACACAAGTATCCGGTACAATTACAGTTTCATTTCTCATAGTCTCATTCGGTACAATCAAAGATTTATAATCAATACTCTTCGGCACAATACTCTTGTCAACCTTATAGTTAACTACATTTTTGTCTTCAATTTCATCTGTAACATTATCTTGATTGAAATTACAGGCTTTAATCAATTGATCAGCATGTCTACGCCATATTAAACCTTCATTTACAATTTTTACAATGTAGTTTCGGCAACCTACCACTTCTTCAATCTTACATTTTTGCCATACTCGTTTATTTGGATTTCTGTAATCTCGAGCATAAACTATTTCACCGACATCAAAGTATACCTCCCTACCACTAGGTTTAGAATAGCTAGGCTTACAATCAAGTGTAGATTCTTTCAAACAATGAAATCGATTTCTCACATTCCTACCAAACATTCTGTAAGAAGGAGACTCATTAGTAATCCAATGTGGAGTATTTCTATAAGTGAACAAAAATCCACTTATCAAAGTATCAATGGAACAACCTTTGTTTTTTACATCACTTAATAACTTAGACAAAGAATACTTAAACGTTTTTACAGCATTTTCTGCCGCACCATTGGTTGCGGGATGAAACGGAGCAGATGTTATATGTTTAATCTTATTAGCAGTACAAAATTTTACAAATTCTTGCGAAACAAATTGTCTTCCATTATCACTAACCAACATTTTTGGAATACCAAATCTACCAAATATTTCTCTCAATTTTTCAATAGTAGCTTCAGAATCAATTCTATTCATTTTATAAACTTCTGGCCACTTAGAAAAACTATCAGTTACAATCAAATATTGCTTATTATTAATTGGACCCAAAAAATCAACATGAATTCTTTCAAATACTTCTTTTGTTTCAGGCCAATTTACTACCTCACATTTTTGTGGTTTTTGTCTACTAGACATACAAACATCACAACTTTTACAAAATTTTTCAATAGAATCATCCAAATTTGGCCACCAGAAATAACCTCTAGCCAAACTTTTCATTTTCGACATACCCATATGGGTGGAATGAAGTTCATTTAGCAATTGCAATCTAAATTTTTCAGGCATTACAATTCTGTAACCCCACATAATAGCTCCATTTTCAATGTTCAATTCAGATTTTCTTACAAAATAAGGTTTCAATTCAGGTGAATTACAATTTTCTGACCAACCCAACTATATACAATGCATAACTTTACTTAGAATTTTGTCGTTTCTAGTAGCAATACGAATCTGGTCACTATCAATAGGAATACAATCACTTACCAAATTTACATAATCATTGACAAATTTTTCAGTTTCATCATTCAAATCAACATCATTAATAGGTAAACGAGAAAAACAATCAGCAAAATTTTTAGTACCATTTACATATTGAATTTCATAATCATATTCAGACAAATACAGAGCCCATCTCTGTAGACGGTTTGCACCCATCAGCGGAATACCTCTATTCTCACCGAACAATGCTAACAAAGGTCTATGATCAGTTACTAGAATGAATTTTCTACGCAATAAATATTGAGAAAATTTCTGTACAGACCAGTAAATTGCTAATGCTTCTTTGTGTATGACAGAATAATTCTTTTCGGCAGGAGTCAACACTCTAGATACAAAGCATATTGGTTTCTCTTCACCATTGTCAAATACATGGGCTAAAACCCCAGCAATACCTTTACTGCTAGCATCACAAATCAATTTTACAGGTAATTCTGGATTGTAATGAACTAGAACTAAATCTGACAACATTACGTTTTTCACTTCAATAAAAGATTGTTCACAATCCTTGGTCCATACAAAATTAACATTCTTTTTCAATAAACTATACAAAGGACTCAAGATTTTTGACAATTGTGGAACAAATTTACCATAGTGGTTACACATACCAATGAAAGAGCGTACCTCCGCTACGTCAGAAGGCCTAGGAGCATCTACAATAGAGCTAACCTTACTAGGATCTTTTCTTATTCCTACAGAATCTATGATGTGACCTAAATACGAGATTTCTTTTTCAAAAAACTTGCATTTATCAAAATTCAAACGAAACCCTGCATCTCGCAGCTTAGTAAAAACACATCTTAAATTATGAAAATGCTCTTTGTCATCTTTACCTGTAATAATTACATCATCAAGAAAATTTTTTACACCACTCAACCCTTGTAAAACTCTCTCTAATTCTTTCTGAAATATTGCACAAGCTGGCTTGACACCAAATGGTAAACGATTTGGAACAAATAATCCTTCATGTGTACTCCAAGCAAGCATCATTTTTGTTTCATCACTTAGTTCTAATTGATTGTATGCATTTGAGAAATCCAACTTAGTAAACTTTTCACCACCTTGTAGTGCTTGAAATATTTCGTCAATTCTGGGCATAACATGATTTACATCCTCAAGATATTTATTAACAGTAACTTTGTAGTCAGCACATAATCGTATGTCAAAATTAGGTTTAAGAACAGGAACTAGAGGTGTACCCCATTCGGAGTTATCCACCTTGGAAATACAACCTTCAAAATGTTGTTCAACTCACCACCAAATTTGCAGTTCATAGCGAGCTGTTTGAGACGTACAAACCAATTCCCAATAGATTCGTTAGACTGCTGTTTCAAATTGTAGAAATCAATTCGTTTCCGATAGACCAAAATGAAGGGCGAAAATTGTTTTTCAAGAATAGAACAAAGTTTCTCATACGTTTTTGAAGTTGGAGACTCAGGATCACACAGGTTTCGAAGTGTTTTGAAAGCTGCATTTCCGATGACTGTTAAAAGCACTGCAACTTTCCTGTCCTTGTCGATTCCATTTGCCACGAAAAACATCTCAAGTTTTTCTGAATAAAACTTCCAATCACTGGTAATGTCAAATTCGGCCATTGATCTGATATTTGAGAAAATAGTAGTCGTCCCATGACTAGAATTGGAACCCGCCGTGGATTCATTCATGATGAAAAACTTTGATCCGTTTGCAGGAACACGTGAAGTTATAGGTTAATACTGTTGAATACAGGAACCCGTCCGTCATCCATCCTTAGGTTTTTAATCCTCATCGCCATTGTTGTAAAGTGGAATTGAAATAAATACAATGATTGCAAACTCACTGGCTATTTATTTAAATCAAATACAAAATTGAATTACAAACTGGAGTCGCCTTGACCCGGAGACCAAACAGTAGTCATCTCGTATGTACATCTTATCGATACATTAACTATCGAATATGACATTATCGATATTAAATATTGGTTGGGGTTTGATACAATCGATACAACAATTGGTTTTTCTCTCAAAAAAATAGTAAAAGGTAACCTCAAAATGGCGACAATGGACGGGGAGAACTATGTGCATAAGCTGAAGGATGCAGATTCATTCACTATGTGAGAATTGTTGGAAAGTAATATTCAATTTGTGATTATGTTGGCACTGGCTGAGGTTATTGGAGGGAGTTTGTCAGCCAAGAAGATGGTGTAGATTTCAGGTTGTAGGTTTTTGCGATGTAAAATGTTTGTAGTGTGTTTTGGTGTAATAAATCAAAGTAAAAGTAAAACGTCTATTGTTAATAGTAAAAATCCACATTTCACTAACCAGTAAAATTAGAATATCAACAGGTTATGGGCCCAGATAGTGTAAATGTGGATAGGATTTTCGATCGTAAAAGTGAAACGTAGTTGGCGTGTGTGAAATTTGGGTGACTTGCCTAACAAAGGAGTGAAGAATAATCGCCGTGAAAATGAAGGAGGAAGACAGTGTAGAAAAACTTGAGAACGTCGAGAATTTCAACGTATGGAAGTTCCAGTTGAAAATAATACTAAAATCTCAGTCTCTTTGGTCGATAGTTGATGGGAGTGAACCGTATAATGATGAAACCAAGGATAATACTTTGTGGGTGAAACGTGATGCTGTAGCTCAGAAACTGATAATTACCACCATTGAAAAAGGACCGCTGATGCATATCATAAACTGTGAAAATTTGAAATCAATGTTTGACAAACTCTGTAAAATATATGAACGGGACAGTGAACAACAAAAATATAACCTACTACAGGAGTTTTTCAATTTTTCGTATGACAAGAATCTGGACATTGCCACCAACATTTAATCTGGAAAATATTTCTCATAGGCTACAAAATCTAAAAAACGAAATCACAGAGGATATGTTAATTTCAAAGATTCTTTGTGTAATTCTGGAACAATTCAAGTATTTCATCAGTGCCTGGGAGTCAATGCCAGATGAGAAGAAGACTCTATCCAACCTAACGTCACGACTTATTGCCGAGGAATGTAGGAATGAAACGAACAATTCTGGTACCGAAAATGTAGCCTTCAAAACCGAAATAAAATGTTTCAGGTGTAAAATGTCTGGTCACATAGCTCGAAACTGTACTAAGAACAATTCTCGATCAGAGGTAAGTGATAGTGGTAGTAATGTAAATACAAATCTGTATTTACTTTATTTAATTCTGTATAATGTCAGTATTACTGACCACTATCTGACTTGTATAAACATTGGTCTTGGAGAAAATAATGGTAGAACTGAACCAAGTGTTAACACTAGAAAATCTATAAACTACCATGATTTGATAAATAATCTTAAAAAGTACAATTGGTCCGAGGTTGCATCACAACTTGATTTAAATATTGAAAATGCTGTTGAATTATTCGTTGATGAATTATCCATTGAGATTGGAAATGCAACCCAAATAAAAATTGTACCACACAAACTGAAGCCTCTCAAGCCTTGGATAACTGCAGGATTAATAACATCAATAAGGAAACGAGATAAAATGCATCAGAAATTAAAAAAACAGCCTCAAAACAACTTTCTCAAATCACTACATAAAAACTACAGAAACACATTAAACAACATGATAAAAAAATCTAAGTATGACTACTATAATAATATACTACTCCAAAGCAGAGGCAATTCGAACAAGACATGGGAGTGTATCAATGATCTATTGAATATAAAACGAGATAAAAAATACCCAATATAGATCCCGAAGTTCTAAACCACCATTTCATGCATGTAGGTCAATTATATGCTAATAAAATAATAAATAACAGCCCTAGACAACGTACTCATGCCGATTCGTCAATCCCCTCATTCAATTCATTTTATTTGGCTGATACAAACAATGATGAAATAATAGACACAATCAGTTCTCTCAGAAGTAACTCTTCTCCTGGAGTAGACAATTTGAGTTCTGCCTGTCTGAAAAAAATAGCTTCCTATATTGTAGAGCCTCTTAAAATGATAATAAATAAATGTTTTTTGGTAGGTTATTTTCCTAAACTATTTAAAGTTGCTAAAGTAGTTCCTCTTTATAAATCAGGTGATAAATCAAACCCCTCAAATTATCGCCCAATAAGTTTAATGAATAATTTAGCTAAAATAATGGAGAAAATTATAAAGAAGAGACTAGTAAGTTATTTGAATAAACATAGAATTATCAATAGAAATCAGTATGGATTTAAGAGTGGCATATCAACAGAAGATGCAATATCCGACTTTTTGGAAAGAATAATTGAAAACTTCAACAGTAAAAAGAAAACTTTAACAACTTTCTTAGACTTGGCAAAGGCTTTTGAAACTGTATCTCAGTCAAGATTATTAGAGAAGATGGAACACCTTGGAATCAGAGGCTCACCTCTCAAACTATTCAATAGTTATCTAACTGAACGGTATCAACTACTTACGCTGAATACTTTATCAAGTAATAAAAAACTTACTGAATATGGTCTGCCTCAAGGCACTGTTTTATCACCAATACTTTTCCAAATTTATATTAATGATTTTCTTAAAGTTGACATTGGGAACTGCTCAATCATATCCTTTGCTGATGATACCGCTCTCTGTGTGTAAGTTCCACTAATCTTTGTTCTTATTTTGGTTTAATTTCTTAGTTTATATTGAATAAATATATTATGGCAACTTAGGTCTACGCACAGGTTTTACCTTGTAGGCTACTCCTTAAACATAGATGGACATAAAAAAAATATACTGCAGTTTTGGGATCATTTTATATATTTAATAGTATTTTTCTTGTATTATTTTTAGATGTTATATTAGATTATTATAATTGTGTATGTTTTTTGAGAAATAAAATGTAAAAAGATGCTTCAACTGCAATGACATAGGTCATTCCGTTAATTGGGAGATGAGATATCGTGTACACAGATGCACATACACTCACACACACACACACACACACACACACACACACACACACACACACACACACACACACACACACACACACACACACACACATACATACATACACACACATACATACAGACACATACAGACCAATACCAGAAAACCACTTTTTTGGACTCAGGGGACCTTGAAACGTATAGAAATATAGAAATTGGGCTACCTTAATTTCTTTCGGAAAGCTTTAACAATAGCTTTAACAATACTTTCCTTACCTATGGTAATAGGGCAAGGAAAGTAAAACTTGTAGTACCCTTTTATTTAAACATTTTAACAAATGTTTTAATAAAAGATTACTACAAGTTTTATATTGTTTTTATTAATTTGAATAAAGTAGCCCATATAAGTGAAGTGATTTTTCTATATTGCAGTTTTATCTGGTCTATGGAGCACTTGTGAGGATGTTTTAAAAACATGCTCCTGCTTGCTTATATCTCAACTTATATCCAACTCATGCTTAAAGAACCTCACAATAAACTTGTTCTATGAAAATATCATAAAAATAGTAGCTTATAATAATAATAGTCCTTTTATTGATTGTGAATGTGTATGTGTTGCAGATGGCGACAGTTACTGTTAAAAAGGAGGAGGAGAAGGAGAAGGAGGAGGAGGAGGAGGATGATAGCAGCCAGCATCCAGCTGCAGTGGAAGATGATTGCAGCCAACAACATTATCTAATCCCTGGCTACAACATGATTTTCATTAAAGAGGAGGCATATGGTGAGATTCATTCTTTTAGTCCTCAATTCTTGATTAATCAAGGTCTATACACTCTACTTGGGGGTGATTAGATAGTGTGCAGCTTTCTTACATGAAGTTGTTCAATATTTTTCAATGAAAACTCCTGTGTTAATCATACTCCTGAATGGGATGTTTGCCTCATGTATATCATGCTCAGAACAAAATGAATCTGATTGATAGATTGATAGATTTTTAGAGTTGGAATTCCAACTTACAATCAGTTTTTGAATTTAATGAGAGTTTCTGTATGACACCATTGAACATGGAGGAGTTGTTAGATGCCATTAGACATTTTATCATCCATCCAAATCAATGATCCCATTCCCTTTCAACCAAAATTCAACGTGGCCTAACTCTTCACTGGCTTGTAATGGTGGCAATACCACTGCATTGGTGATGTGCATATTATGTATATTGCTTAACAAAAGATCAAAACATGTGGCTTGGATGCTTTTTTCTCTTTAATATTCCTACAATTTCCATTTCAGTGCCACCTATAGCTTATTGATAATCTGACATGGTTATGTATGATGGCACTGAGGTGTGTGAACAGTAGTGGACTTGTGAACTTGTATCCCATTTCCCTGTTGATCGCCAGTAGCTGAAAACTTGTCATTATAAGTACCTGTCAGTAACCATGGTTGCTAACAAGACTTGTTGCTTTGTGGAATAGGGCTCAGATGTACTATCCACTATAGAAGGTGTTGGTGTCGTGTCTATATACAGGATTGGTGAATATTATTAATGCTACTTTTACAAGGATAATTTGGCAGCAGTCAAATTGGGGATTCTATTTGAAATGAAAAAAACTACTCTCCTGTCACATCACAATTTTGGTTCACCATCTTGGATCCGACATTTCGAATAAAACCCATTTTTTTAAATTAAAAGTGGTCATATGATACAGAATTTCAAGACAAAATGAATGGCGAAAACCACACATTGATATTTCAGATAGTTTCAAATATATTCACATTCAAGTATACTAGGTAGTAAATTATATGAAAATGAAATAAATGAGTAGGCAAAAGAAGAAATCTGACAATCAAAACTTTCTGTTCAAAGTGTTCAATATGTGATTAGATGTCACTATAATTGTAAACTAACACTTGAAAAAGTACAATTTGATGGTTCAGATTTTCTATGTACTCATTTATTCAATTTTTGTTTTATTCATTCTGTATTATCATTTTTGTAGTGAAATTCTGTATTGTTTTATAATGCGACCACCTTCCAATTTAGAAGAATGAAGTTGAATTTGAAATGGCAAACCAAAATTTTGGGTGACAGAAAAGTAGCTTTTCTAATTGGATTGTTTGGTTTCCACAAAGAAACCTACTGTCAAATTATTCTTCCAGTAAGTTCAATTCTAATCCTAATACTATGATTGAGTTTGTAATAGATTCTGGAGCGTCCTTACATATGGTTAATAATAAAGAAATTTTAATGAATGTTGAAAAACAAAATGTGGAAATAGGAGTAGCCAAAATGTATCAGTCTATGAATTCAAATTTAAAGGGTAATGTGATAACTGAAGAGTGTAAATTAAGTGATGTTTTGTATGTTCCTGATCTAAGTAAAAATTTGATTTCTGTGAGTGCTATAACCTCAAAAGGAGGATCAGTCAAGTTTCTAGATGACAGAGTAGAAATTAAGAAAGATGATAATATAATTGAAGGTAAGAAATTAGATAACAATTTGTTTTCTGTAAATTTAACTATGAATAATAAACAAGTTAGTCATGTAGCAGTGAAAGACAATGATGCTCTCACATTTCATAGAAAATGCCGTGCTACCAATTTCTCCTAAATAGGTTGGATAGCATTTCACACCTATTAACCTAAAGGAAGTTATCAGCTCCAAAATGGTAGATTCTTGATAAACTATGAATGGATCTATTGCTTATGAATGAGAAATCCAGTTTTCAGAGCAAACCAACTATAATCTTCAGAAGAATTTTGGCAATATACAACACAAATCCACAAAACAATACCTTACACACTTAAGCATCTCAGTCAGCTTTCAGAAGCCGAAGCGAGTAGACGTGTTTTGTGAAATTCATGTAATTATTCTAAAAGTATACCATCAAACTGTTGTGTCAGTGAAAACGGCATTGCCAAATTGTGAGTGAGTGTATGTGTGCGTGCGCGCGCGCGTTGGCAGCAACTATGACTGTAGCCGAGTTCGGATATTGCTGCTTCGGTGAGTGCTGAATCGGTAATTCTATTGTGAGAACTGAACTATCGTAACTATGAACAGTGACGATAATACGACTATTATCACTATAACTGAAGAAAATAAACCTGTCTCCTACAAGGTTCGAACTGATAAAATTCAATCATAATGCGAAAAAGTTATTTAAAGCTTGGAACGAAGCTAATACAAAATTCCAGCAATCAGAAAAAATAAGTTCTGAACTTAAAATTCAACTTGAACAGCTTCAACTAGATTATCAGCGTTAGAGACTAAATCTAAGAATGAAGAAAAAAATACGGACAATTATTATACCGATGAAGAAGAATTATCTACTGAAACAGAATGGATTCGTCAAAAGCAAAGAAAGAGGAAGAGAGAACAATCTGACTCACCTCCAACACAATCATCCAATGAGCAGAAAGTGAGTTCACGTAGAGAAACTGAACTAAAAGAGAATGCTGAACCAAAAAAAACTCCTAGTATCAAACAAGTTAAGAGACCTCCTCCAATAATACTCTCTACAACATCCAAGACTATCAAGTAGTGTATAAGATTTTGAATGAAAAAATAAAAGACTCTTATAAGATCACACTATTGAATATAGCTTAAAACTCAACATTGAATCAGAGGATAATTATAGACTAACAAAAAAATGAATTGGTCTTCGTTTGAAAACAAGCAAACGAGACCCATTAGAGTAATTGTGAAGAAGTTGCACAGCACTTGCAATCCACAGGAAATAAAAGAGGAACTCCAGGAAAAAGGATTTAAAATTTTGGACGTGGTAAACATTCTTAAATGGAAACAAAAGAAACACTCCCAATATTCATGTTAACTTTTGAAAACACAGAGAGCATAAATAGAATTTATGAATATGTGTAATTATGGGTATGAAGGTTGAAGTAGTCCCCCTGAAAAATCGAAATTTCTACCGCAATGTAAAAATTGTCAAACCTGGGGACACACTAAAATACTGCCAGAAGGAGCCTAGGTGCGTGAAATGCGCTGGTCCCCACATCACTATCAACTGTACTAAGAGTAAAGAAGTTAAGCCTAATGCTACAATTGTGGGATGGAGCACCCTGCCAATTATAGAGGATGTGTTGTAGCACAAGAGTGCAGGCACTTCGAAATAAGAAAAAAGCAATAAAATCTATTTCGTCAGTCAACGAAAGAATCGATCCTATTGTGCCACAGAGAGCTGTAATAAATGACTGTAGAGTTAAGGAGAACCAGAGTTATGCTGATAAGCTGAAAAATAAAGTACCTAGCAACAGTAACGAAAAGTCAAGTCTCAAGATTACAACTTGAGTAAAGATTTGGAACTGAGCATTACAACTCAACTTAATTGATTCTTGAGAAACTAGTTGTGCAAGAAGGCAGAATAATCAATTCAGTAGGTTAGAAAAACTGGAAAATATTTCAGTTTCAGAAGTCATTCACAAGAAGCATGGAAAATAGATTCAAAATTATGACTTGAATGCTAATGGATTACTACAGCACAAAGATGATCTATTAGCAATTCTAATTGAGCATAAAATAGATGCCTGTCTCATTTCCGAACTCATTTCACCAAAGAATCCTACTTTAAAATTAGAGGGTACAAACGTACCATGCCATACATCCCAACAACAGCGCTAGAGGCGGAAGTGCGGTTATTGTAAGAGAAGAGCTAAACCATCACGAGTTCAAGAGATAGAATTGCAGGAGTTCCAGTCGATTCAATCAAAGTCAAACTTATCGGTAGACCATCTGGTACGATCACAATTGGAGCCGTCTAAGTAGTATAAAAAGGCGCTCTGGTGCACAAGTGCACCAGAGTCGCCCTTCACCACAAGGTCATCCAGGTCAACCACCCTAACCTCAAGGTCATCCAGGTCAACCACCCTAACCTCAAGGTCATCCAGGTCAACCACCCTAACCTCAAGGTCATCTAGGTCAACCACACCCACCTCAAGGTCATCTAGGTCAACCACACCTACCTCAAGGTCATCCAGTCAACCACCCTAACCTCAAGGTCATCTAGGTCAACCACACCCACCTCAAGGTCATCTAGGTCAACCACACCTACCTCAAGGTCATCCAGGTCAACCACACCCCCTCAAGGTCATCTAGGTCAACCACACCTACCTCAAGGTCATCCAGGTCAACCACTCTAACCTTAAAAAAAAAAAAAAATTAAAAAAAAAAAAAAAAAAAAAAAAAAAAAAATTAAAAAAAAAAATAAAAAAAAAATAAAAAAAAAAAAAAAAAATAAAAAAAATTAAAAAAAAAATTAAAAAAAAAATTAAAAAAAAATAAAAAAAAAAATTAAAGAAAAAAAAATTAAAAAAAAAAAATAAAAAAAAAATAAAAACACAAAAATCGGAAAAAGGGAAAAAAAGGGAAAAAAAAAATTCCCTCCAGATCCTGAACTGGGTATAAAAGGAGTTGTTCTACAAGGAGTGGGACATTGTGTCTTTGACAGTCGTGCCGTCAGTACTGTGTGTACCACCAGTACGTGTGTGTGATTTTAGTATATTGGTTTTGGATCACTTTCATCTTTATCAACATCAAGAGTAAGTACCATTTTATAGTTCTATATATTTATATTATATTCATGATTTAACAATTAAGTCCAAAAGAGTAGAATTTTGAAGTAGTTTGAGACTACGAAAATGACAAGTTTAATTATGAAATGGTTCCAATACATAGAGTACATGACATAGTCAAAAATGACTAGTGTAATTATGAATTAGGTTCCAATACATACAAGTTATGAGTTTAATTATGAATTAAGTTCTTCGAGTTGGTGGTTGTAATCCATCCTAACCTAAAAAACGTATAATTACAAAGTAGATCCTAGACCTCCATTCACATTCCCCATACAGCTCCAGACCATTATCCTTAACATAAACACCATAG
>NC_052519.1:5305912-5325912 GCF_014356525.2 Nilaparvata lugens
AAAGTTGCAAATTATGAGTTTTTCAGTACTATCGACTTGAAAAGTGCATACCACCAAATTACGATAAGGAAAGAAGAAAAGCACTACACAGCATTTGAGGCATGTGGTCAACTCTACCAGTTTAAACGCATTCCGTTTGGGGTCACTAATGGAGTGGCAGTGTTCCAACGTGTAATTGACCAAGTTATACGGTCTGAACAGCTACAAGACACTTATGCTTACCTTGATGATGTTACAATCTGTGGCAAAACACAGGAGCAACACGATATAAACTTGGAAAAGTTTATCAACGCTGCAAACAAATACAACCTAACTATCAATAATGAGAAGTCTTCATTTTCACTGAAATCGATCAACTTGCTGGGCTATCATATATCTAACAAAACTATCAAGCCTGACCCCAGCCGATTGGAACCACTGAAAAATTTACCTCCGCCTAGAGACACTGCATCGCTGAGGAGGACCCTTGGTATGTTTTCACATTATGCATCACTAATACCAGATTATGCCACTAAGGTGATTCCTCTGCATTTCCCTTGTCTAAAGCAGGGTTACAATCTTTTGAAACTATAAAAAGTGAAATAATTGGATCTGTAGTAAGCTGCATTGACCCTGAAGCACAATTCATTGTGGAAACTGATGCATCTGGGAGCACCATTGCTGCTACTTTGACTCAATCAAACCGTCCAGTTGCATTCTTCTCAAGTATACTTTCACCAGCAGAACAAAGACATTCAAGTGTTGAGAAAAAAGCACAAGCCATTGTAAAAGCACTGCGAAAATGGCGTCACTACTTGGTTGGCAAACATTTCAAGTTAATTACTGATCAGAGGTCGGTAGCTTTTATGTTTGATAACAACCGTCATGGTAAAGTGAAAAATGAAAAGATAATGAGGTGGAAACTGGAACTGTCTTGTTTTCATTACGATATTGTATATAGACCTGGCAAGGATAATATGGCTGCTGATGCTCTGTCTAGAGTATGTTCTTCAATCCAAAATCTATTAGTTGATTTACATGAGTCTCTATGCCACCCAGGCATAACACGGTTGTACCACTGGGTTCGGAGTAAAAACTTACCCTACTCAATTAATGAAATCAGACGTATAACAAACTCCTGCAAAGTGTGTGCTGCTGTCAAGCCCAAATTCTTCAAACACAAAGGGACTCTGATTAAAGCCACTTCTGCATTTGAACGGCTAAATATCGATTTCAAAGGCCCTCTGCCTTCATCAAGTCGAAATCGTTATTTATTGGTAATAGTAGATGAGTTTTCACGGTTCCCTTTTGCTTTCCCATGTCCAGACATGTCATCATCTACAGTTAAATCAAAACTGAAAACCCTGTTTTCTACGTTTGGGGTTCCTAGTTACATACATTCAGACAGAGGAACATCATTTATGAGTCAAGACTTGAAAAATTACCTAAACTCGCATGGAATTGTAACTAGCAGAACCACTGCTTACAACCCAGCAGGTAATGGACAGGTTGAAAGATATAATGGTATTCTATGGAAAACGATTGAGCTAGCATTAAAATCACTTAATTAAGAAATAAATCAATGGGAGTCAGTTTTAGAAGATGCTCTTAGCTCAACAAGAACATTACTTTGCACAGCCACAAATCAAACTCCTCATGAGCGTATGTTTTTACACCCACGTAGATCTGGAAACAATGGTGTTTCAGCTCCTTCTTGGATTCTCAATTCCGGTCGTCTATTTAAAAAAATTCAATCGAACATCTAAATATGAGCCACTTGTTGAAGAGGTCCAACTTCTACATGGAAATGCTGAGTATGCACATGTAAAGCTACCTGATGGAAGAGAAACCACAGTATCAACACGTCATCTTGCTCCAGTTGGAGAGTACGAAAACAGAGATCACGAAGAACAAACCGATTCTGAATATGATGAAAATTCTCAATTACCAACTTCCGAACCTGAACTTGAATACTTCCATAATCCTCAAGCAACCCAAAACCAAGAAAACGAAACTAGTACTACTGCCGAGAGCTTACAACCTAGACAACAGACTACTGGACAAGAAAATCAAAATACATATCCAAGAAGAAGTTTTAGAAATAGAAGACCCCCTAATTATTTGAATGACTACATTCATTAACTCTTTGGGGGAAGAATGTAGTATAACAACATATGTTTTGAATTTGTTATTACTGTTACTAAGTCTCCAAACAAACTCATTCCAATTCGAAACCTGTATAGTTCAAGTTATTAAAAACCTTTCTTAAGGTATTAAATACTTATGTCATGTTTACTCCCATTCCTATTACACACAGTTAAGACCAATTGAGGAAACAATTATAATTATTGTGAGCGGTTTAGCTAGTATGTTTCTATTAAATAAATAAACAGTTGACAAAAATTACTCAAAATATATATTCAATGTAGGCTATTAATAATTGAACTGATTGATTGTCAATCTATCATAGTAGTAGATTTAACTAGCCTATATGTTGCAAACCATCATTGAAAAATGTAAAGTTTCCAAAAAATTACACAGTAAATTATGTTCTGTAGTGGAATTTGAACAAAATGTGTACAGTTTTGTATCTGGTGTCCCTATTATCAATATTAAAATTATCTATACATCAAAATATCATCACTCATCTAATAACAGGACAGCATCTTCACGCATATCACTTTCTATCTTGTGGAGCAAATAAAAAGGCATTTATTGATCTAACTTTTTAAAATGGTTCTGAAAGAATTTGTTTTAATAAAGGTTGGAAGGTAAAAAGGGTAAGTTAGGGTGGTTTTACAGTTTTCTACAGCTATGCAAGTTTGAATTTTGAGGTTAGGTTTTTGGTTTAAAATTGCAATATTTTGGCAGGCTATTTTCAAAAAAACCTTATAATTAGTCACTTTTAACTACTATGTCATTAAAGAATTCAAACAAAAGATATCCTAGGTCTAAGAAAACTATAATGTTTAGATAATGACTTAGTATAGGCCTACGGTACAAGAGCAAGTTTAAACTTTTAACAATCAAAATTATAAAAGTTAGTTCACATTAATTTTTAATTTGATTAGGTTATATAATTTGAATTAGAAGATATTAGCCTAAACTATAACCTGAGATTAGCCTACCTGTAGTCATATTGATCGAAGATAAAATTCTGTCATTTCATTGTCAGTGGAATCTTGAAGAAAATAATTACCTATGTTTGTTCTTCAATTTTTAATTTGATCATTGCAAACTAGATTTAAGCTGTGTTTTCGTAACGGGCAGAAGCAGAATCGATTGCAGCGCACCCAGGCGGGCAGAAACAGTAACATTCAAAGAACTAGTTCTTTGATATGAATTTTGCTTTATGTGCTATGGGTAATGAACTTTTTGGGTTGTCCAAAAGGTAATTCTGAAATGATTATTGGAGATTTAATTCAATAAAGTGAATTAATTGCTTTTTAAAACTCATAACTTTTCCACAATTATTAGTTACTTCAATAATTATGCAAAATTCTATGCTTTATAGGCATGTCAATCTAAGAGTTAACTTTTCATTTCCTATGCTTGAAATTTGTAAGGGTAAATTATTTGAAGTAACTGATTGTATTTCATTATTAATAAGATATTACTTTATTAACTAGAAGCATTCTATTATTAATAAGATATTATTATAATTATTTTATTAACTAGAATCAATTGCCTTCAGAGTCAATGCATGTTCTTTGAATCACATCGTTTATAGGTAGGCCTACCTACTATGAGTACGGTATTCAACTTCAAAGGCCTATTGAAGCTCTATCGAAAAAAAAATCAATAAATAAATAATAAATAAGTGCTTTACTTTTGGCATTTTTGGAATCTACGGGTTATATTACATCAAGAGATATTGTAAACGTTTTTTAGGCAATTTTATTTTAGCAGTCCCCTTTTTGATCATTGGATGGGTACGGTCACGGCTGATATACAATCATGTATAAGAATCGTGAGGCCAATTGACTGCCTAAATCAATATGCCTTCTCAGGCAATGTTCAATTAGGGACTCCTCACCAGCTATACGAATATTGGAAATTATTATTATAGATTAACACATATGACATGTACAAAGTGTATTCAAACAGGCGAACTAATTCTAATAATTATTGTTGAGATAACTATATCTTGCTTTAATAAACGAGTTCTGTTATGGTACTTTAAATAACACATAGCCTATTTTAAAATGGATGAATATTTATTAATTATAGAAGGTAACTAGTACCCTTGTGATATTCCAAAATGAAACATGATTAGTTTCGACATTTTCAATAAGGACTCTCTTGACAATGACAATTAGAAACTGGTCATGCTTATTTTGAATATTTTAGAGTAGGCCTACTAGTTATTTTCTACAATTAACCATTAAAGTTGTCCTATTAAAATTAATACTTTATTAGGGTATTAATTAGAATTAGAGTAGCCTTTCAAACTCCTTATTCACTATAATGTTCTAAAAGCTCATCAATTTTAATCAAAACCTTGGAAATATAGCCTAGAAGGTAGAATTGAAAGTGATTATATTTGATGTGGCTTGGAACATCATATTTTCAACTTTGGCTTAAGTTATTTTTCATATTCAAAGAATTATTACCCCTTCAATGCAGTGAATAAGTACTATTACTTAATTCTTAATACAATACATAATAATTGTGATTCCCCATTTTATATCCAATTCAAGTCTATTATTTAACTACGTGTTACCTATAGCATTTGCCAGTCAGCAATGTTAAATAATTTTATTAGTTCCAAAAAAGCAGAAGACATACAGAACCAATAAAGTTGTTAACCCTAGATTCATAATCTCCTATTATTGTAGCACTATTCATAATCATTCATCTGTCAGACTACCTTGGTAGAGGAACTAAAAAGAAATGTTTTTAAAATAACTATTTTATTGATACAGAATTAAATGATGCAGAGAGGCATTACTTACAATATTTGAGGATGTTTCATGAGTTTAGTCCAATGATGAACAGTTTGTACACATTTTTGCTTGATGTTGTAGGCAGTGAAACTTTTTGCATTTGAAGCAGGAGAACCTTGTCATTCTTCTTATTTTAGATGGACAAAATGCACATATCATTCTCTCAGCTTGTCCGTGAAGTTCAGGGTCACTCTGTCCAGCTTCTGTTCCAAGTATCTCTCCAATATTTGTTTTCAGATTCTTTCTCAGGGTCGGTACTTCAATTCGGTTCTGCAGGTGCGGTTTTGTTAGCTCCTCACATACTTGCTTAGCAAACTCTCTCCGGTTGATTGGCTTCTTCTTTTCCTTAATTTTATTATGAACATATATCACATAGGCATTGACTAAAGTGCTGTTGACCATTCCATAAAATATACACAGTGGCCATCGCTGTGTCTTGCGACTGCATGACATGTTACTTGACATCTCATCAAACGTGTCAACTGCGCCCTTTGTTGAATTATAAAATTCAACTATATCTGGTTTTCCTGTTGTTTCAGATACAGTACCATTTTCGTGAGTAGTGGAGAGTAGAAACACCATTTTAGACTTCTTTACCTTGTATGATACTAAAAACAGTTCATTATCGTAAGCGAACATTACAGAGCCTATCTTCCTCGACTTCTCATTGCTCATTTCAGGAGGGATCTCCTTTTGTATGATACTAAAAACAGTTCATTATTGTAAGCGAACATTACAGAGCCTATCTTCCTCGACTTCTCATTGCTCATTTCAGGAGGGATCTCCTTTTTGTTACTACGTAGAGTTCCAACTATTGTCAGCTGATGACTGCTCAACATATCCTTTGCTAGTGGGATGGATGTAAACCAATTATCCATGGTTACATTCCTATTTGTACCATGAATTGTTTTGGTGAGTTCTTTTGTATAATAAGCTCCTAAGGGCAGACCAGATGGGTTGGAGTCCTTCCCCAAGTATGGAATTCCATTGATCAGATATTTTGTTTTCACATCACACAGCATCATTATTTTAATTCCATATTTGTTTGGCTTTGAGGGAAGATACATTTTGAATGGACAACGTCCTCTAAAGCCTAGCAGTTGCTCATCCATTGTAACATATGAACCAGGGCAGTAATTACTTTTGCAGGAATCCATGAACTTTTCCCAAATATCTCTTATGGGAGCTAATTTGTCTACTTTTCGACGTTCAGAGCGGGTGTCTTTATCATCAAATCGTAATGTGTTCAGCAGAAAATCAAATCTATCTCTACTCATAGCCGAAATATAGCGTGTTCCACTAAAGGTAGGTTCAAAAAGTTCTTTAGAAGTGAGATGGTTGTCTTTCATGGCAGCTGTTAACACTAAGAGTCCTAGCAAAGCATCGATTTCAACTGAATTGGTTGGTGATACAGTAGCAGATTGTTGTCGATAACTCTTACTTCTCATAGATATTTCTTCATTTGTGTATTTCACAATATCATCCACAATACTGGGGGAGATAAAAATTTTAAAACAGTCCACAGGTCTTGTAATATTCTGGGCATTATTGACTGGTCTTTGACGAAAATGAATAATATTTCTTCTTTGAGGTCTATTGGTTCTAGTTCCTGGCTTTGATGACCATTTATGTCCATTCTTGCCAGATAAACTCCTTTTTTTGACAAAACAATATTTTTGTGACTAACTACAGAAGATAAATAAATATTATTTTCATGGGCATCAATACAAGTCACTTGTGATTCAAGAGATCTGTTGATATCAGTCACTTCTGTCATGTCCACATTCATGTCAGTGCAGGATTCATCTGATGAATTGTCACTTGATGATGGATGATATTCGGCATCTTCGTCATCATCGTGGCTGTCACTGTCTATTGACATAGTTGTGAAGGTGTCACTGTTATTAGTTGTAAAATTTGAGCTTTGTTGACTGGTTGATGGCACATTTGGATCAAAAACTCCTGTTGAAATATTCCTATCAGATAAATCTGTTGGATTCTCTGTTAATTCATCCAATTGTATGGACTCTGATGAAGACTCTCCCTCCTGGTTTTCACTATTATGTAGGTGCAAAAGTATTGATGAACGTTGCCCACTTGCGCCTTGTTGTTGCTCCCCTTCTGATGGATGGTAATCAGGGTCTGCATCAGTGTCATCTGCAGAAGTTTGATGCTCTGATTCACATTCTTCATAATCTGATATTTCACTTTCATCATTGTCAATATCAGGTTCAATATCACCTTCAGAAACACCTTTTTCAAGTTCACACAGCACTTGACGTATTTCACTTTCGTCCTCTAAAGTGAAAACTGACCTTTCCCTATTCATAATGTTTCGTCTGTCAGACTACTGTTGAAAAAACAACACTACCGTTATTCATAAACACTCATCTCTCAGACTACGGCACAACAAAAACACGACATAACCTCAAAACTAGTTGCAATACATCACCGATCGCATGCACAGCACTGACTGGAGAACTAGTTGGTAGATGAGAAGGGAGGACAGCCCTCCCCCACACTCCCTTCCCAGTGAACTACGATTTCATAGAATTCTGCGTCGTCTGACAGGCGAATGATTATGAATCTAGGGTTAATAAGAGTTCGATGCTTTTGGGTTAAATATAGTTTTAAAAATCCCTCAAGTATAAACAATTAAAACATATTTTATTAATTCCATGTCACTTGCTGTTTTCTTCAAAACTACCTGAATTGAAGCAGTTAGTAGGAGCGATCAGAAAAAGAAGATATTATTATGAATAACATGAAATAAACACATCAAGATGTACTGAAAAAATGAATATATTTCTTAGATTAGTCCATCTCTTTCTTCTGTAGGCTACTACATCATACATGAATCATATCCATGGAATATTATTCATAGTTGATTTTCTTTGTCATCCTCTACTTCTGGCTGGTACATCACTAGGCCTGAAATCAAAAAGTTATAGATAATTAATTATTCATTATAAAAAAAAACGTTGCAAAGTGAATTCTGAAATTGATTGTAATCTGTATAAGTTTTTAATTATATTTCTTGGGAAGGAACCCCCCAATAATGACAAAGTAATATTATATGAGAAATTCCAATAAACCAACATTCAGTTGAATTATTATTAGCATCAATCTGTTAGTTGTGTAATTCTGAATGATTGAATAAATAAATCTCCATGCAGGAATTGGGATTAATCAGTGTGCCCCTAGGTCAAAAGAACTTGTTGGTGAACAATATATTTTTGGATACCATGAACAATTATTTATTTATTTCTGTGGTCAGTAGGCCTACTTCTCGACCGTTTGGTTTACTTAACTCTTCCAAAATGTACTGCATAAAGTAATTTTTAGTTCTACATTTAGAGAAACAAGTTTAATGAAACAAATGGAAATAATCAATAAATTAATTGCTTAATCTGAAATGATGATTATCTACAACATTATAAGTAGAACTAAGTGATTTGAAAATGAATACCAAACTGCAAATACATAAATCTCTCTCAGAACAATGTGGGTATTTCATCCATGAATTTAATCATACATTTTAAAAAGTGGAATGACTGTCATTAAAAGCTATTATTCAGTGTTTTCTACCAGCACTTGCTGGGTGAATTTTTGAAGTCATCTATTCATAGTTCTAATGTATGGTCATTTATAAAGTCATCATCCACTCAAGATCAAGATGGACAGTTGAGAAGAGTGTTTTAAAAACAATTTTAACATCAAATTATTGATGTAATGTTATCACATTATTAGATAATGTTACATAAATTATTTCTTTATGGAAGGAATCCCAAATATTATGAATAACTCTATTCCCTGTAAAATGATAAGTGAATACATTGTTTTTTAAGCACTCTTCTCAACTGTCCATCTTGATCTCATGTGGTTTCACGTAGTTTCGAAATATTAAGATTTCCTGTAAGCTATTAATGATCTCAAAATTCAGTCAGTTTTTCTATTATTTTAGTCACATACCATAGTTAAATCTTACTATTTGAATATCTACCATCAAATCGATAATAAAACATTGAAGTGGATAAACCTTTTTGAAAAATGGGGAACTGTATAAAATGACATCGCCTATATAAAGTTTAAAAAATGAGTGGAATTTTATCTTACCTAACTAACTTAATCTAACTATAGGTTCCAAAGAATTGTTCCATCCTGGTCAACAAAAAAGAATTCATATGCATTTCCTTTGAGCACATTCTCTTCAATATTTTGTTTGTAAATGGTACCTGAAAAAAGAAACATAATCTTTCAGCATATTCATTTTGGAGATAATGTGAAGTTAATCATCAATGATAAGACATAGTTTGGACTTTGAATAAATTAGAAGTGAACTGGGCCTCAATAAACTATTTACATTCGATATAAATACTATAAGTATATAGGTACTTACATTCATAGCACATAACAGAAAACACTTTAAAGTTTTATAATATAAATTGAAACAGGTGACACACGACATAGATAGATTAAAAACACTGAAAAACTTACATTACACTCTCTGCTCGGTTGAGAAAGGGGACACAGTTCCTTAAAAATTTCCGATTATAATGTAAGTTTTTCAGTGTTTTTAATCTATCTATGTTGTGTGTCTCCTGTTTTAATTTATACTATTCACATTGATATACCTGGCATCACGCAATATATCGATCAATAGAGCATGAATAAGATTTTCAAATACATTACTATTGTAGTTTTAAATGAGTTTGGTAGCAATGGTCAACCAGAAAAATAGTACCTATTTTATATTTTTCCAATGGCAGTCTTTCAATATTCAATTACACTGACTCTGATCAAGTTATTACTATAACAATCTATTTAATATTGTTTCCAAGTGATTTTAAATTATAAATTAAGAGAAGATTAATTCATAGATAGGTACCAAAGACAAAGTAAATGTTCTAATAGTCAGGTTAGTTTTGTTATTATATTGATAAACTATGGGTTTACAATATTTTGAGGTGCAACAAGGATAATGGAAGTTTAGGACTTAGAATGTAATGAAATACTTCCAAGTCAAATTATGATGTTATTTTTAATAAATCTGTTTGTGAAAACTACTAGCTGCATTATAAAAAATGTATTTTGTGATTAGGCCAACTTACTGAAAGTGTAAAAGATTGTTAGCATGAAATGCTAAATGTTATCTTGGTTGAATAATGTTTTGAATCTGATTATTTAATGTTAATCTAATCAATCAATCTTGAATGAGTTTAAATCTAATCAGTTGATTAGATTTCTTTCTTTCTTGTGATAATTCTCTACCATACACAAACTAGCTAGTCTAGGATTTACATTATTATTAAATACTACAAATTAAACATTAAAAAAAGAAATAAATAAACTTTTGTCAACTTCTAACCTCTTGAAAAATGAAAAAAATAGCAATTTAGACCTAGAGACTAGGTTATTAAAGGCCTACTACAGTGGGCTACCTGAATAAAAATTGTAAACATGCTAGTAGGCTACTCATAAAATTTATATCAAATAATTGTGTACGGTAGATCTAGCCTACTTTATTATGCGAAATTTAAATGTACTTACTTGAATCCTCTATTACATCAGCAATTTCTAACCATATTCTATTTTTCAAATAGGTAATTCGTTGTGCAGGTCTGGAAAGTACAAAACTTTGAACTTTGAAAATTTCACGCCTTTCTGTTGTAAATCCATTTTCAATTTCTCTTGTAAAAATTATAAGAATAAAGAAACCAATAGAAATATTTTATACCTCAATTTTACACTGCAAATTAATTTCACAGTATAATAGTAGCAATCCGAAATCTGACAACCAATATCAAAACTCAAAACAAACCATCCAACAATTAAAGATTGAGGTTAAAAAGAACATGGCGTCTGATCCACAGAAAGATTTTTCTGCCGGTGTCACGTGATCAGAGCAGAAAAGTGATTCGAAGCTGTCTGTTCTCGTCGACAGAATCCCGAAATTAGTTCTTTTTCGACAAAACGGTTCACGAGCAGTGATCGGTCGAAGCAAAATAGCATTGTGTTGATAGGCCTTATAAAGAACGGCAAGATGAACGACAGTTCGTCTCTGATTTGAACAGTTCTTTTTTTCTGCTCAACTTTCTGCCGATGGGTGAATACTCCCATAAGAACCAATGTTAATTTAAAGTGAATTCTGTCGTCTGCCCGTTACGAAAACACACCTTATTACGAAGCAATTTGTTCGAGCTATCGTATAGGAGACATGTAATAAAAGTTGACATTCCAGCAAGAACACGATAAGTTAACATGATAAGAATGTCTTTATAGGTTAGGAGAAAATTCAATAACTCAAAATTATCCCAGTTCGCTGAAAATAATACTATAGATAAAAACTAGGCTACATCACTCTGATAAATATGTTTTTAAAACGTTTATATACAAAAGTAAACTTAAATAGCATTTTGTTATCAATATTGATAGATTTTACAAAACAAGCTTGAGCTATTTGACCGTACTCTGTCTGACTGTGACATAACTAGAGATGTGTTGTTCGGTCACTGTGGTTCGGTCATGACCCGTTCGAATTGAACGGGTCATTAAGGTGAACGAGTGATCCGGATCACATTTATTCAAAAGACCCGTTCATTTGACCCGTTCATCAACTGGGGTAAACCCCTGTTTTTACTGTATTTACACATCAACTGTGGTGGGCCTTTTTTTTTTTGATTGATTGTTCATAGGGAAGCTATAGAAAATTTACCGTTCAATTGAACGGGTCGCTGCAGTGAACGTGAACGACTGACCCGAATCAGTAAAGTGATCCGAACTTCCCATCACTAGACATAACCCCAAAAATACTTCAATAACCAAAAATTGAAAGGTTAGGTTATAAGAAATTGGGATTTTGGGTACAAATAGGCTAACAAATTCGGAAAATAACATTGGACTATGCGGTCAACAATTAAACTCTGAGTTCAACAATGAAAACCTGCTGGGATTATTCCTGCTGTTTGAAAACATAATTGAAAAGTCTTACCTTTATGAAAAGCTCAATCAGATATTTTCACCATTCCACTGAAAAATTTTCGTTAAAATGACGCAGTGCAGTGTGCTTGTGCACTTTACATACCAAGGGCAATTTCATCCGCTCTCCCATTGTTGTAGAAAAATTAGTTCATTGCCAATATCCGATTTTAATACCAATTGTACACTCACTTCAACTGAAAAAATCAAAATATTGTTAGCTTGGTACACTCTTTCGTCAGCGATATTGATTGTTTCTAGCAATCAATTTTTGAAAAAATTGATTTACAATAATAAATGATGTGACGTAACAATGGTGTCGTTGTATCCATCCGCTAGCCTCGAACCCAGGTTAAAGTATTGTTAATTTTCATTTTTTAATGAAAATTAATGGTTAATTTGAAATTAAAAATTAAAAGACTGATGGTTCTATGAATTTTTTTATTAAGAAATGTTTTTTCTTGTGTTTCAGAAAACGCTTTCAGAAGGCAGGCGCAGATCCATTGGTGGGGGAGGTGTTGTGGCGGGTCGGACCCCCTCATCGTTCGACACCCCCCACAAGACGTAACATTTTTAGAGTATTCAATTGAAAATGAAAACAGCATTTGAGAGCAGATAATCCTAGCAGATAAGCCATACTCCGCAAGGGCTTATTAAAAACTTGACAAACTGAGAATTTGAGATAGGCTTATAACAATCCTCAACTGATTAAGAATCTACAAAATTTCAAGTTATCTTATTAACCTGGTACGTTTTTACTATGAAAATAAAAAGCTATATTAAAAACAGGGTATTTTCGAAAATGGGACTTGAACAAACATTATAATGCAGACAGACGGACGTCTGTTGCAACATTAGAACACCTGTGGAGGGATCTCCTTTGTCTCGCTGCATACTTCCGTCTGTTGCTGAGTGCACTGACGTTTTGAAGTATGCATTCTATAATACTTCGCTGCTAACATACATTGAGGTAAGGAATTCAACAGACTAAACAACCGTGCCTTAGAAAAAAATGTATGTATAAAATAGACTGGGATAGCAATTTTATTCAAAGTTCAAAAATAAAATAGCCATCACCTTCTATTTTATACAGACATTTTTCTTCCAAGACCCGGTTATTTAGTATGTTCAATTTCATACCTCAATGTATCTTAATAATTACAATTTATATAAAAATAAAACATAGAATACTGTAGTAATACAGAGAATAGTATACTGAGTTTTAATCTTATTCATCATTGAAGTATTTTAGAATTCAATGTTAATCAAATACTACCATCATAAAATGGACCACTCAGCTATAGTGAGGATCACGTTATAATGGCAGAGAAGAAAGATAAGAGAACAACGTTGCCGATCCTCTCTATTGTCAATGCCTTCTATAGACGGTAGCTGATACAGCTTTATTGATGTAATAAATTGTTCATTCTCGTTTAAAATAATCAATTAAATTTTATCAAGCAAGAAATTATATTTTTCAATGATTCCGTGATGAATTTTCATAATTAAGATTGAATATTTTGTTAATTAATTCTGTACAATGTTAAAAAACGATCTGACAAGAGAGCAAAGTGAGAAAGAGATAGCGCTATCTGCTTTGTTGAATGATAGACAAGGATAACAATACAATTGCCAATCAAACACTGCGATTATAACGTGGACCTCACTATAGTTGATTTCAATCCTCTCACCTACACTTAGGCTATTATCAGAGACAAGAAATATATGCTTATGCTTATGCTTATCCTTTATCTATGCTATTATTCAATTAAATGATTGTTCGTCAACGTCTAGACATTTCTAGCAGAAAAACATAACATTTTTAACATGCTGGAAACTTTTTTGTTTCGAAAGATAAGTGGGTGATGAAAGCATGAAAGTCGCTCAGAATTTATTGAAATTAATTTTCCAACTATCAAAATCAACAGGAAGACCATAGTTTGGCCTCTCAGGAGTTTCAGTGTCAAGGAGAGCGGCTGAATGGTATGCCACCATATTTATGTAATCAATAGCTGGGAGTTATTGAATCCATCCAGAAAATTCCAAATTTTGTTCGAGGTTAACTCTCTCTCACACACTCTCATTCACTGTCTCTTTTGTAATCTGCATTGTAATCTCCACAAAAAATAAATAAATTCAATCAATCCCACTCCCTCTCTCTCACTCTTTCTCTCTCTCTCTCTCTCTCTCTCTCTCTCTCTCACTCTCTCTCTCTCTCTCTCTCCCTCTCTCTCTCTCTCTCTGTCTCTCTCTCTCTCTCTCTCTCTTGATAGAACAGAGGGGTGGGTAGCCTGTTCATATGCTTATATAGGGGCTTTGTTTCATTCCTCAATTACTCAATTTAGTTTAATATTTACTCAATTTACTCAATAGTTCTCAATTTACTACTTTTATCGTTATTGCAACTCCCAATAGTTAATTATACTTCTAATACTATATAATATTTTTCACACTTCACCGTTCAATACTATTTAAAACTCATCTAAAATAATCAAGCACTTTCTCCATCGTCTCCTCTACTCCTTATTTTTTCTTTCTCGTTTCTCTTCTTGATCTTATATTTATAATGATTACTTGAATATTGTTGTTTGCGATGATGATTATTATTCTTTTCTATTCTTCTTCTTCTTCCTTCTTCTTCTTCTTATTCTTCTTCTTCTTTCTTCTTCTTCTTCTTCTTCTTCTTCTTCTTCTTCTTCTTCTTCTTCTTCTTTTCTTCTTTTCTTTTCTTCTTTCTTCTTCTTCTTCTTCTTCTTCTTCTTCTTCTTCTTCTTCTCTTCTTCTTCTTCTTCTTTTCTTCTTCTTCTTCTTCTTCTTTCTTCTTCTTCTCTTCTTCTTCTTCTTTTCTTCTTCTTCTTCTTCTTCTTCTTCTTTTCTTCTTCTTCTTCTTTCTTCTTCTTCTTCTCTTCTCTTCTTCTTCTTCTTCTCTTTCTTTTTCTTTTCTTCTTTTCTTCTCTCCTTGATTAATTCAAGATCACAATGCGATGTTCTATTTCTTATTCTATAGTTCAGTTTCATAAGTTCTTCGCAGTTTGTGCACATTCCTTCTTTCTCTTCTTCCTTCCCTATTATTATCATTATTTTCCTGTGATTTTTCCACTTGCTATCCAGCATGTTCAAATGTTTATTTCTCTTTCTATATCTATTTATCTTTCTACCTTTTCTCTTTCTATCTGATAACCTTCTACTATTATCCTTATATTATATTATATTATATCCATATATTATCCATATAATATTCGATTCTTTCCCACATTAAATCATACTATTCCTCTTCAATTTTATGCAAATATTATTCATTATCAGTTGTATTATGTATCTTTCCTCTATTGATAACTTTCTTCAAGATTTTTCGTTTTTCTGCTGGCTTCTTCTCTTCTTCAGTTTTTACTGGATCCCATTTCGCTCTATCTCCACCATGAACACGATCTTCCACTACTGGATTTCATCTCTCTCTATCTCCACTTGGACTCGATTTTCCACCACTGGATTCCATCTCTCTCTGTCTCCACTTGGACTCGATCTTCCACTACTGGATTCCTTCTCGCTCTACCTCCACTTGGACCCGATTCTTCCACTACTGGATACCTACTCGCTCTATCTCCACTTGGACCAGATCTCCCACTACCAGTTCTTCCTCAATCTTCATCTTATTCACCATTAGGATTATTCATCACCGAAACTCCACACATCTACATCTTATTGTGTTTAGTGAATTTCTGAACTAGTGCTTTAAATAGTGAAGTGAGCCGAACTGTCAAAGCATACTGAATGCACTCGAATCAAGAGACTTTTTCATTTAGGTTGAGTTTTATCAGTTTCATCCCCATTTCCCCCGTCATGTGTCGTTCTGAGGTCGGTTCACGATTGGTCTGCTGCTTCCATGATGCCTCTTACTGACACGTCAGCTCGCTCGCCCTCAAGTAGGTATGATTCAATAATAGTAATAATGACGCAGGTATGTTTCTAGCAAATAAGCTCCACTCTTTCAAAAAACTTTTCAAGGCTGCTCACCTTAACGTACAATCCCTCAGTTGCCACATTGATGAACTCAGAGCAATCTTCCGTTTTCAGGACTTCAATATAATCGGAATTTCCGAATCATTTTTGAAGCCTAGTATTCCATCAAATTTTGTTGCATTGCCTGGATATAATCTTTTCCGGAATGATAGATTAAATAAAGCTTGTGGGGGTGTAGCAATTTATGTGAAAGATGGTATCAAAACAAAAGTTTTAATCACATCTAAACAAGAGTATTGTTCCAGACCAGAGTTTATGCTACTTGAATTATCCTTATCTAGTAATGATAAATTACTCGTTGGTATCTGTTATCGCCCACCAAAAATAGGTCATTTCACAGATTTCGAAAATTCCTTGCTTTCTCTTATGCCTTGTTATAACCGTATACTAGTTATGGGGGATATGAACACCGACTTGAACATGACCCAGGTAGCACAGAAACGTTGAAATAACGTTAGAAACACGTAATACCTTAACGTTGAAAAGACGTTTAAATTCAACGTTGAAAACACGAGAAAATGTCCGCCGTTTTCACATTATTTTCAACGTTGAATAATAGTTGAAAAAACATTGTAACAACCATTATTTTCAACTATAAATAGACGTTGAAAGCACGTCGTGACAACCATTATTTTCAACCATAAATAGACGTTGAAAGCACGTTGTGACAACCATTATTCTCAACTATAAATAGACGTTGAATTAGCCATACTTTTGAACCGGTACCTTATCAATTACATGGCAATATTTCTAAAATCATTTGAAAAGAGATGAAAATACGAAATCATATTTCCATTTATTTACATATGATTTCATGTAACAGAAATATTACCCTGCAATGCGGTACATTGGTAAGTTGACATTAAAAACACACAATAAAAACCATATTCATCTCTTTTCTGTATAGGGCTACTTTTTATAGAAATAGAAAGGAAAATAAAAATCTCAGTATCCTTTTTGATCACTATTATTTAATCACTATTATTAATCATTATTTAAATGATTCAAAAATGATACTGATATTTTTATTTTTATTTCTATTTCCATATTACTTCAATTTTGATCCACAAAAATAGTATGATGAAAGGTTGTTTAAAGAACTAAGATGGTTACAACCAAATTACCATGGTAATTTAATATACTCTGCCAAGCTCAAAAACATTTTATGTTTGTAAGAAACATAAATTAAAACCATTATTTCAAGAATTCAGCAGTTGTTTAAAAATCTTGAATTTTTAGTATGATAATTTTATCTGTGGTGAGCAAAAATAGCTCAATTCTTTCTAGCAAATAATATAGATCATCTAAATTTTTACTTGACATTTATGCCAGGTTCAAACTATGCCAATTGGCAAAACAATAATAATTGTCAATTAGTTTTTATTTAGCTATGCCTAGATGATGGTTCTAGAATTAAAAGATTCAATTGATACTTTACACCAGCTATAAATTTCAGAAGACAATATTATTGTCTTGTCAATTGGCATCGTATAAACCCGCCTACATTTTAGTTTTCAGGTATGATGATAGTTTGTGATTTATGCAATAGAGAAACAAATATTTTATTACAGTGTTTCAATAGAAAGGGACTTTCAAAATAACTTTCCACTTTCATTTCATAATACTTTTTAATTACCGACGAAATTAGATTGTTTTTTTCTCCACTGAAAATACTCTGACTGTCGCATATTTTAGCCAATCCTTAATAGCGTCTTCAATTTGGGTCTCAATGCCCACAGTCGACCCACAAGATTTTTTGATAGAATCTGAAACATAAGGTAATATAAATTTTAATAAGAAATTCTATAATATGAAGGCAGATGAAATTTTGCCACCACATAGGAGTTATTATTTCATACAGATGTTGCATGGTTAAAAGGGAATTGCTTTTAACAACAAGTACAGAAATTTTTCTCAAGTGCACATCTAATAATGTGCGAGGTGATGACTGTTTTTTAGATGAAAATAGTCCATTACTATACAATAGTCAGACGAGAAAGTCACGCCAGCTGTTCGTTCAAACATTCAAAAGAACTAAGAATAAAGTAAGAATATTGGGTTTCCAAATTTTGTAGCATAGACGAATTTTAACTTGAAATACTCCTCTTTCATTAGGCCTATAGAAGTGAACAAAATAAGGCTCTATATAAAATTTATTTTTTAGATTTATGAGTAAAATTTAATAGTTACTGTAGGTACATACTTAGTTTTATGAAAAAAACAGTTGTATCCCGATATTTCAACCATTTTTTATTGGCCTACTAAATTTTGTAAACCTAGACCAAAAGTTTAAAATCACAATGAAATTAATCAAAAATATCCTTGACATATATGGGTTGTAAACATGCATAAATTAATTGGAAATTTAATTTTAAAATGAACAAGTTTAAGCTAAATTTCGTCACCATGGAATGACGATATTTGGAAAATGTTAATATTTATGAGCTGAACTCCGGACACCCGTTTTCAATTTCTTGGATCACCGAGTTAATTACTGAACTTGTTAAAAGCAATCACTTTGATGTTAAGTGATTTATATTATATTAAGTTCAGTGTTATTATATTAAGTTCGATGGAATTTCTCAACACAAGCAGTCCTGTGACAAAAACAATACATAGACACATAGATAGCATAATGAAAATATTTGTGGAGGAATCAAAGTAATAGTAATTTATTTGGAAGTTGAGTAGTAGGCTACATGTAAAATACTTAAAACCAAGCTTATTGTATTATATTAATTTTTAATAATTATATTAAATTAGAGCCCTCTAATTTAAAACATAATATAACTTACCTAACCCTAACCTCAAATGTAAACATAATTAATATGTTCAACACACAATATTTGTTTTGAAGTTTAGACAATAAATCACCAAACAATCTCATCTTTTAAATGAGAATAATAAATTAAATAAACTTACCAAGTCAAAGTGGAATAGGTAGACTCTTCTAAAAGAGTTCACAGCTTTCATCAACGTGATGAGAATTCAAACAAGAAATGGCGTTGATCAGTCGATCGTCGTTGATAGATCCGTTTTTGTGTAAGGACTACTGTAGCGCTGTGAGTGGTGGAATTGGAAGCTCGTTTTCAACGTGTTTTCAACGATAGATCAACCGTTGAAAACAACGTTGCATTTAAAACGTTGAAAACTTCAACCGCTAACGGTTATTCAACCTCAACAACCAAATTTCAACATTGGAAACACATAGGTGTGCTACCTGGGGACGAATCGTAACTTTGACTACTTTCAACTGACTACTATTTTCCAATGCCTAAACATGACTATTTTACCCCTCGATCCAACTCATCATACTAATGAATCAGACACACTCATTGACCTTCTCATTGTTAGTGATCCCAATGAGGTTGTTCAAGCAGGCCAAATCTCAGTCCCAGCTATTTCTAGACATGATTTGATCTACTGTATACTTTCCCATAAGATACCCAAGCCAGAACAGAAAATTATCACTTATAGAGACTTCAAAAACTTTGATGAAGCCGCCTTCCTGACTGATGTGGCTCAGACTCCATGGCATCAAATTGAAGCATTACCCTCAGTTGATGACATGGTCAAGACTTTCGAGAATTGGACTTTGACTTTGTATGACAAACATGCACCTTATGTGACAAGGAGGATTAATAGAAAACGACGAGTACCGTGGATGACTGAAGACATACTTGAGATGATGGGACGTAGAGACAAAGCACATAGAAAATTTAAAAAGACATTTGACTTGGACAGTTTGATAGAGTATAGGAGCCTTAGAAATAGGGTGAAACAGGAATTACGGAACTCAAAGATTAGGTACTTGAATTCGTTTATGACAAACAATAGACAAGACTCTAAATCACTTTGGCAGGGAATAAAAGAATTCGGGCTTGGCAAACAGAAATCGAATCCACAAATTGACTTACCATTGAATAATATAAATGACCATTTCGTTTCACACTCTAACCAACGCGACGAAGTTGTCATTGCTAATCATATAGATGATCTTAAAGAGCAGGTTACAAACTTAGATTTACCAATCACTGATCAATTTCATTTCCATCCAATCTCAGAAGAAGACACTTT
>NC_052519.1:5330912-5340955 GCF_014356525.2 Nilaparvata lugens
ATTTAGCTAAGTTCTAGACTTAAAACAACTGGAATCAGAAAATTGGCTTTCCGAAACGGGGCATAGTCATAGTTTACGTTTAAATTAAATTTAGAAAATTGAAGACAAAATAAAATGAGAAAATAGTGTAAAGTTAGAGCTATTCTGAAATATTTAGGAATGTTTCATCTCGTCAAGGAAAAACGTTTCAAATTATAGAAATGAAAATAAAGATTATCAAAAAACTACGACTACGCCCCGTTTAGGAAAGCCAATTTTTGATTCCAGCTGTTTCCCTTATCACTGTTACAATACAGGATGAGTTATTCACTGAAACATAAAATTTTACCTCCACTGTCAGATCAGAAAAATCACTCATCTTCAAATGCTTATAACTCAAGAATAGGAGTGAATTTTGTCAATGTAATGTCATAATTATCATGATCCTCTCGGGACAACTATAAGGCCCAGTTGCAATGAATCAAACATAACATTTGCTAATTTTCAAAAGCCCATATCTAATGTACAGTGAGGAATTTCGCAAATGTGATTCCAGATTCGTGTTCCACGCATCAAAGAACATAAGGTCACGAATTTTAAGCGATTTTTATTTTTCACAAAAATATGAGGAAAACCATAGACCAAATGCGTTTTGAAAAACAAAAAAAAAGTATCTCAGATTGGCAGATATTTGCATCATAGATAGAGCTTAACCTGAGAAATGTCGGAGCAAAATTTGGCATCCCCAGCTACTATACAGAATGAGTTATGCAGCTTCAAACATAAATTTCTCAAACACCCATATCTAACCATTTCTATAACCATCGTGCGTTTTGAAAAACAAAAAGTAACTCAGATTTGGCTGGTATTTGCACCATAGCTAGAGCTTTACCTAAGAAATGTCGGAGCAAATTTTGTCACCCCCAGCACCCCCAGCCCAAACGGCCAAATCTAATGAACGGTAAGGAATTTTGCAAATCTGACTTGAGATTCGTGTTCGATGAGGTAATTGCATTATCGAAGGCTCAACCATTGCTTCTAATACTTTTGATTCCTTTATTCCTATAAGATGTAATAGGAATAACATCTAATCGTAGTTAAGGTTGTGCAAAGGCTAAAAATAAACTTTCCACTTGTAATATTTTTCAAAGTTTTTCGATTTGTATATCATGAAGCTATCAGAATGAAAAAGGTTTCTCAGGAAAACATTTTTTTCCGATCATTACTTTTTGAGATATAAGCGCCTAAAGTTTAAATTTTTGGGACAGAACATTTCAAGTTCGGTAGGAGATAAATCCATGAGATTTAGAGGATAGATTCTCAATGTTATATTGTTAATCTAGTAAAACAAACATTTTCTGAAAATATTGATTTTTGAGAAAGTTATTCAATTTACCAAAAATAACTCAACTAGAAGTTATTTTTGGTCATTCTTAGTAAATTGAATAGCTTTCTCAAAAATTGATATTTTCAGAAATGTTTCGTTTTATTAAATCAACAATACCATTAAGAATCTATCCTCTAAATCTCATGGATTTATTTCTTACCGAACTTGAAATTTTCTGTCCCAAAAATTTAAACTTTAGGCGCTAATATCTCAAAAAGTAATGATCGGAAAATAGTATATTTCGCACCTAGAGCAGAAAATGAGATTTTTCCGGCTCGAATTTGGTTTTCAAGTCCGAGGCTGAGGACTAGAAAAGATTGAGAGCCGGAATAGTATATTTCGCACCTAGGGCCGAAAATGAGATATTTCCGGCTCGAAATCGGTTTTTAAGTCCGAGGCCGTAGGCCGAGGACTAGAAAAGATTGAGAGCCGGAAATACATTTTTGCCCATGGTGCGAACGCTATTTTTCGCCACACCAAAAAAAAACTTCCCAATATATAAGAAATTAAAAAATAAATAAAATTCAAACAGCCTATTTTGATAGTTTGAATCTTGGTTATGACAACTTTCACTGTCAATTAATTTCAATATTACTAATTAATAATTTACAATAGTGACAATATTTTTATACTATTAATATTTCGAATAATTGTTTGAATTTTTATAGCTCGCGCTTTGCGCCTGGTGCAATATCTCATGGATAGATGGATGAATAGAATTTTCATTACTATTTTGAAATAATGTGGTTAAAAAATTAATATAATTGCATATTTCACAGTTTTGTCTCAAAATATATCTAAAAAATTGATTGAAATTTAAATTACGGTAACTAATATAAAAAATAGCTAATAAAAGTCGAAATTCATCGACAAAAAAAAATGTCACTGACCGAGGTTCGAACCTAGATCATGTTTGTAATTCACTGAGATTTGAGTTCTGACGCCTTAACGCTCTCGGCCATTTCATATTTTTGATTGAAGAGGCCTGTAAGTCAGGTAACGTATGTAGGCTACTATAGTGTAGGCCTATAGCGGCAAACTTGAAGCCGGTTGCCGGCATTTTCACAACAAAATATTGCTCTGAAAATAGTTAAATCATAGAGAAAACATTCGAAGATTCAATCTTGAGTGGGCCTAATGTTTTCTCTATATGGTTTGATATTGAAGAAAAATTATCTAAAAGTTTTAATAATGAATTACGGAAAAATTACTAGGAATTTTTCAGTCAAGGCTGAGTTTCACCAGTAGGCTTACCTTAAACTTTAGATCTCTGCTGTATTTTCCTATTATTATTGTTGATTGTATTGCATTAAGAAGTGGAATTCGATAATAAAAAAGAAACAATTATTACTCTACCTCACTTTTAAATATTGATACAATTATTGTACTTTGATTTCAAATTCGATTCTTCACTTTTAAAGACTTGCGATACTTACCCTTCTGACAATGGACAATGCAGCCAACATTATATTGTTGAGGCTATGGAGATATCATCGTATTCTATTGTTTGATATCAAAAACACAATAATAAATATTAAATTATGAAACAGTAATTCATAAAATATATTATAGACATGATACCGCGATTCACGATACATAACTATATAGATTATTACAGTCGTTATGAGATTATCTCTATGATTTTTGTGAGATCGGACATGATCAGCTGTTATTCAAGGTCATTTTACAGCCCTAGGGCCGTAAAGTTTTACCGGCCTGGTCGGAAAACAATCACTTTCGGCCTCCATATGACGCACGTAAACCAGCTCATTACATCCAAGTGTGGCGAAAAAACATTTTTGCCTGTGGTGCGAACAATATTTTTTGCCACACTACAGGTATTGCTGACAAAATAAATAAAGAATACTTGTTATCGTACCTATCTCTTGATTTTAGTGGTAGAAGATTTTCAGTCAGGATTTCAGATTCTTTTAAAATTTCACTTGGAATATCACGGGCATCGTCATCTTCAAGCATTTTTGAAAATTTGGAATGCGCTAATCAACAATAAATAATTGAATAAAAATGGTTGTGAAGCGAATGCTGAATTAGTTTGATTCAAAACTCGAACTGAAATCATGGCGACTTTGATGAAGAAAGTGGACACTCGCCCGATCTAGCAGATGACTTATTAACTACGGACTTCCAAGCGGCTGGAAAGAGAACACTTTCTGGCCTAGACCAGAAAAGAAACCAGTTTCTCACGTCAGACGAGAGTCGTCTGCAAACAAGGTGTTTCAGATCTATGTAGGGACTGGAAAACAGCTGCTTTCTGTGCAGTGTGGCGAAAAAATGTTTTCCTGAGAAACCTTTTTCATTTTGATAGCTTGATGATAATAGTATATTTCGTATATTTCGCACCTAGAGCAGAAAATGAGATTTTTCCAGCTCAAAATCGGTTTTCAAGTCTGAGGCCGTAGGCCGAGGACTAGAAAAGATTGAGAGCTGGAAAAACATTTTTGCCTGTGGTGCAAATGATATTTTTCGCCACACTACAGGTATTGCTGACAAAATAAATGAAGAATACAAAATAAAGAATACTTGTTAAGCTATCGTACCTATCTCTTGATTTTAGAGGTAGAAGATTTGCAGTCAGGATTTCAGATTCTTTTAAAATTTCACTTGGAATACCACAGTCATCTTCAAGCATTTTTGAAAATTCGGAATGCACTAATCAACAATAGATAATTGAATAAAACTGGTTGCAAAGCGAATTAGTTTGATTTGAAACTGGAACTGAAATCATGGCAACTTCAGCTGATGATGAAAGTGGACACTCGCCCAATCTAGCGGATGACTTATTAACCACTTCCATGAGCGGCTGGAAAGAGACAACTTTCTGGCCTAGACCGGAAAAGAAACCCTTTTCTGACGTCGTCTGCAAACAAGGTCTTTCAGATTTACGTAGGGACTGGAAAACAGCTGCTTTCTGTGCAGTGTGGCGAAAAGTTTATTTTCAGCCTTTGCACAGCCTTAGACGAGCTACACACTGGTGTCGCAAGACTTAGTGTCTCCTGTCTTATAAAATTTCATGAGACATGCATGTCTTTTGCATGTCTCTGTCTCTTGTCTGGTGATTTTCAGTTGTATTATAGACTGAGCATGAGCAGTGACAAACAGTGTTCAGTGCTGGCAGTAGACAGTGGCTGGAGCGCATGCGCGGAGTGATGTGAACCGGCTAACCGGTTCCGTGCGACATCTGTCCGATACACAGGCGATGCCTCGAACATCTGTTGCAAGCAGTGAGTAAGCTCTGATTTTACAACACAGAGTGGTTTCATATGCGACATGCCTCGGAAATGAGATTTGTCGTAGACATCATGTCTGCGACACCAGTGTGTAGCCCGCCTAAAATTCAACAGACGTTAACAAGAAATTTATGATTGGAAAAGAAACAACTGAAGCATTGAAACAAATTCATTAATCATATATTCTTTTACGAGTTCATAGTACAATCAAAATGTAACTATCATTACTACTAACATAATGATAATAATAATTAGCCAAACTTAAACCGTAATATTAAATCAAAAACACTGTTTAGTACAACTATTGCCTTGATAATAAATGCATCAAAATTCAATAACAATTTCAAATAAAAACTATACATTCATATTGCAATATATTACCAATTCATATAACAATTAACTATTAAATAATCAAAATTGTTTTTACAGAGCTTCAATTAGGCAATGCTTAAAATAACTAGGAAATATTTTATAGTGAATCAAGGTAGAAAGAATAAAGTAAAACATATTCTTTATTCTTATTGTAATAAGCTCACAAGTATACTGGTCACAGTGTTAATAGGTAGATTTAAAAGATAATTCACAAGTAGCTCAAATGTTAAAAAAATTATGTTCCGTTTTATTTTGAATGGAATAGGAATATTGGTTATCCCATTCAATTTGCTTCAATCTATGAAGTTTGAAAAATAATAAAATTGGGAAAAATAAACGTGCCTCCTTAATGGCTCTTTTCAAGTACAAAATAGAATAAAATAAAGTTTTCTTGTATTGATATCAAATAGATTACAAATAGATAACAACTACTGTTAAATCGGTCGATCAGAAATCAAAATCTGATCGGCGTTTGTGCAATAAGCATAGTGTTAAATAGTGATGATAACATAGTGATACTATTATAGTGGTAGCATAGGAAGACTTGATTGAATTAGATGAAAAATGCTTGATGAAATAATTCAATGACGAAAAAAATGAATTTTAGAATATAATTATGCCAGGATGATAGAGTGCAAGTGTTGTAAACCGTAAATGAAGAAAATATATCCAATAAAAATGAGTTATTCTTCAAATTAACAAGATTCAGAGCTTGATTGAAGTTTCTAAAAAAAATTGATAGCTACAAGTAAAATTAGTTAAACCATTGTGAAGTTATCAACAAGTCTAACATTGATAATAGAATCATAACCAAAAAAACAAAAATAAAATCATTAGAAAACTGTTATTAGAATTCCTGACACGGAAATCAATAAATAATATTAATATTCACATCAATATGAATGATTCCTATGATAATTAAAGTATTATTAATAAATTAATTTAGTAATCTCTTGTTAGTTTATTAATAAGAAAACTTCATGATAATTTTGATTCAATCAAAACACATATGGAAAATCTAAATATTGTATGGAATAAAATTAATACTTTACGCAGTCTTTAGGGAAGAGCATACTTCCCTTCAATTGAACAACAATAAACCATCAAAAATCATTTAACAAGGACAAAATATTGCTTGTTATTTGATTAAATAAATGTATATCTAAATTACATTATTATTGAATTGCTTGAAAAGTTTTATTGCTTTATTTTACAAACCATATCCGTGGAGATTTGTTTCTGAATAAATGAATAACTTCTTAGAATGCAAAAAGGATTATCCAATAGTAGAACACTACTAAAGAGATGATAGATTTAAAAAATCGAAAATGTTATCTAAGATAACATTTAAAATCTGAATACTTCATTACTGTATGGATGTTTTCGTCGGATAGACGTAATATTGTGGCATTAAGAAATACATTTGTTCAAAAAGGAACTATTAGATTTCAAAATTAGAATCAAAGAATAAGGCTCAGCTTCCTACTATGGAAATATTCTATACTGTACCAAAAAATTGCTCATTTTATTTTTTTGGCCTTCATGACCAGCACAGCTTCCTATAGTGCTAAGCAGCTTTATTTGAGTATGGTTGGTTACAATTTGTGAGTCGAGTCAATTTTGAAAGATTCCCCTGGAGGAAATTTGAGGAAATTCAATTATGATTGCCAATAGATACTTACAACACTCTCAAGTATGCTACTCGGGCTAAAAACATTAAAACAAAGGTTACGAAGAATGCTATGTCCGTAGACCTGGATGTGGGGCATAACGTAATAATGGTAGAAGATCTAAAGAAGTAAATCGTTCTACTGAAAAGCCAAACAAAAGCACATTCATCAGCACGATCTTTTCCTCCAAACTCCGACTTATCTGTCTGGTGTCGAGCTCTAGATGGAATTTTCGATAAAAGAATCGAGATTCTGAAAAGTATTCTCACTTTGGAGTGTAATCAAAAACTTCTTGTCTTGAGGAAAAAACGAAAATTGTTTGTGGCAAATTTGCTGAAGAAAACACATGGAAGTGAAGCCCAGGGAATTGAGAAGGTGGAAGAAGCACTTAGACAATACAATACGCGAATGGAGGCAATGGTTTCTGCGCAGGCTGAACAGAGCAGACGACAGAAAAGCAGTGATGAGCAGGGGCGCCATTTAGGGGGGGGGGGAGAGCAGGGGGTTTCCCAGGCCCCCCAAGGATCAGATAAATATTGAAAATGGGGGTCTATCTACACGAATCCTTGGAATCTCATACTGGTTTAATACTTTTTTAAACAGCAGTAGTATAATTCCTTCTACAGTATCAACAATGTAGCAAAATTGCCTTGAAAGTATGGATACGGGTACGGAGTAATAAAGAATATATTTTTCTCTGTGGTATAGTTGAAGTTTATATATAGTATGGGTACAATTATTGATCAGGGCACAATAAGTGAGTGATTGCATAAATTTCAACGTGAGAATTAACAAGTTGCAAGATGTCACAGTGAAAGCAAATAAAGGGCACAATCAGACAATCAAAAATGTATGTACAGAGTTGATGAGAATTATAGGACCAGCTTAATGTTTCTTTAGCTTTCTAACTGAAAGTTATTTTCTAATTAGAATATGATCCCCAATTTCCATGATTTTTAAGAAATCTGTTTGTGTATTTCTGAACTATATATCCTAATAGCTTTAAGGCCTCTCTGTAGGCCTATATTTCAGATAATATTTCATGATTTAATAACTAATAATGTATATTTTTGTATTGATACTTCAACCACATTTGTATAAAACTGAAAAAATTAAAGCATATAATAACATCTTCGAATGTAACATTTATGGAGAAAAACCCTGGACCCTCTATCTTTTGGGGGTATTACTTCCCCCCCCTCATACCTCTTGGTCTTTGCCCCCCCCCAGTAGTTTGGTGAAATGGCACCACTGGTGATGAGAAACTGCAAAAACTTTTCGTTGAAATGGAAGAGGCCAGAGTCACTAGAAGGCACAGAGGCCAGAGTATATGGTCAAAGAATTCGAAATGATGGATCTGAAGTTGAATAGAATTCTTACCGAAGTGGAACTGGATAACATGAAGAAAGCTTTCGATTGATCAGAAAGATAGTTCAACAAATGTGCAGTCTATCAAAACTCTGTTTGAATCTTTCACCGAGTTCTGCAATGTCATGTCAGGAATGAATGTGATCACAGAAGAATGGAATCAACTTATCAATACTTTAGAAATATTATCGAAGGCATGAAAACGATTAGGTGGCTTGACAATGAAGAAGAAGAGTCTGACTCCACCAGTGGCCACGTTGTAAATATTACAAACTTTGAGACCAAAATTGACCATCTATTATCTTTCAAAGATAAAACTATAAAGAAGAAACCAATTTTACTATCTCTTAATGAAGACGATAAAGATTCCGCCCAGGCGATTATCAGTGGGGATTTCTAAAGATCTAGTTGCTTTCATTAAATCATGCATTATGTTCTTTGAGTACTAAAAACAAAGTTTTTCAACTTTAAAACAACTTTACAAAGTTTTTTTTTGTAAACCGCCTGCTCAAAATACCAACTATGGCTATCTTTGCTCTTCTATATTGCATCTCAACCTATGGAAAAACTATTCTTAGACTTTGATTATATTCTTTTCTTTTAACCAAGATTGCCAAAATTCACTGGCCTTCATGACCAGCATAGCTTCCTATAGTGCTAAGCCGCTTTATCTGAATAATCTCAAATAAGGTTGGTTACAATACAGCCGGTGATCCTGTAGAAAAAAGAAAACAAAACGAATTTAAAAAATAAAACAAAATCAACAACAAAAAAATGAACATAAGATAGAATCACATAAAGATGAATGAATAGGAGCAAAATTATAAAAAAAAACAAATTTGAGACGATCTTAACAGTTGATATTGTGGAAATTACAATTAAAATAAAAAACAACATAACTGCTTGAAATTACACCTGCTCTAGTCTAGTACATGGGTTTCCCATAGTTGAGTAGGTTAATTTTCGAAAAAATTCAATTTATTTATATTTGTAGTAAATTTCATATATTGTATTTTTAAATATTATGTACATTTTATTGATTAGATTGCTTGTTTGTATATTAATGGAAATAAATTTATTATTATTATTATAACTAAGGCAGCTTCTATACAGAGAACAACCTTATGATAGTAAGGCAACGCAAATTGAGTTGCTCTTTCACAACATACAAAGTTGAGTGGTGAAAAGTGCTAATTTACTGTAAATAGTGATTATTTTACAAAAAAAATCAAATTATAAAGGTTCTACTGTTTAGCTGATTTCTTGTTTCGAGTCATTCTCTACTGTTTGCAAATAATTACTTTAAAAAATCAATCTCAATTTAAAATCTTCATAAACTGTCTTAAATCATTCTTTTTTACAGTGTTTGCAAATTGTGTTTTACAACAAATCTAAAGGCGGATTCTTACTTATCAGTATCAAAGAGAATATTATTCCCATAAGTTCTAACAGGATATTCAATTTTTCTATATAAGGTAGGCTACTTACCACACCCCTATTATTAAAATAAAATGAAAATATCCAGTACCCTTTTGTCCCTTTTACATTTTATTTAAAAATAACATTCTAATGGGACAATTCATACTCACTTAGCCGGACTCAGTGGGAATAGTCCAATCACAACTCATGGAAATTATACTTTAACTGACTCTGATACTGATATGTATAAACTAATTTCAAATAATAATGAAATTATGATTTTAATTTTTCATAAATGATCTCACCGAATCGGCGCAACGACTTGCCGCGACTAAGAGTGGGAGTATTCAAGATGGCGGCGGACTCCTCCTCAAGATGGCGGTGGTTAGGGGGAGAGGAGGACGAATGTCACGCCTCACTCTCGGCCTCCTCCTCCTCTTTCTCCTCCTCCTCCAGCTCGCTGCCGAACTGCCGATTGTTGCCGAAGAAGCGAACTCGTCCCGAGTGCTGAGTCGCGCTTCTGATCACCTCCATCCACCTGTCGCCGCCGCCGCCGCCGCCGCCGCAACATTCAAACATCATACAACCAAATTCATTGAA
>NC_052519.1:5341055-5381702 GCF_014356525.2 Nilaparvata lugens
AAATTATTTAGTAATAAAGTCAATCCTTTCACCAGGGTTCATGATGTTAAATCATGTTAGAAGGAAAACAATCTAAATATATCAACTTCAAACTGAACAACTACAACCAAGGAACATGCTGTCAATACCGTCTCCTATTTAAAACAACAAAAACTAAGTTGTCTGTTGGAGTGAGAAAGACTTACCTGATAAGTCTTGTAGAAGAAGAGACAGAAGTTGGTGAAGACCACCCACAACTTCAGCCAACCGTTACTGTTCTTGAACTTTCGCAGAAGATAGCCGCTAAGTTGGTTCTGAAAATTAAGTTGATCAAAATTGAAGAAAAAAGAGTTTTAATAATCTTACAATGACGTATTAAATCACGGAAACCGGTAAATAGTAACTGAATTCCAGTTTAGTGGACAAAAACAGAAACGTAAAAAATGAGACAATCATCTTCATAGATTAGGTTAGGTTCTCATTACAAGAGTAAAAATCTCATTAAAATCTGGCATTTCTTTCTTATTTAATTCTGTCATTCAATTTTAAGTGGTTACTTTTCAATATACGTGTAAAGTTTATCCCATAAAACTAAAATGTTTATTCGCTCGCTAACGAATCAGCTCATAACCATAGCTCATAGTTCCCTTTTTACATAGCTATCAGTAAAGTCCGGACCACACTTAAATATCATTGTGTTATTGTGTAGCGTTCCGATCCTACTCATGTCCGATATTTCTGTGTGATGTTGGTGGGACAGATCATATGACAGACATGATGTGTAACATGTGTGATGTTCTGTAGTAACATGTCTTCATAGGATCGGATCGGAGTGGGATTGGATCGCTGCATGATAAGTATGGCCAGAGCTTTATATGAACAAGTATAATTATTATGCTCACTCTTCGTTTTAGGGCTACTGATTATTAAAACACAATGAAAAACTATCGGGTACCCTTTCTTCATTTCATTGCATAATTACTAGTTTCAACTCTTCATCGGCCATGAAATTAAATGTTGTAATGGAATAAACGGTACTTAATAGTTTTTATTGTGTTTCAAGTTACTTATGTTGAATATTGTTTGATTTTTTCGTTACTTTTTCAAAATGTTTTCACTTATGATCTATCTCCTGTTAACTGAATTTTTCATGTATTTTGTTTCGTTCCTTTCTTGTTTTATTCATATTTGCTTTTTTAATTTTCCTATATCCATTCATTCCTGAACAATATACTTATATGGGAAGGCACAAAAGGCTTATGTTCAAAATGGTCCCTTTTTGAATTTATAGTACAGTCCAAATCAAAATGTAGGTTATGTCACTATCACCATACAGAAAAAATATCATAAGAATATATCTCATGGTATAGGTAGTTTATGTTCCAAATCACAAGCCGATACTTGTTAAGCCAAGCTGATTACTGTCGAACACTGTCCATTATTACTGTTTTGGCCAGGTGAGGGTATAAGAACGGCACAGTATGAGAGACTACCAGTGTCACATGTCTTCACCAAAAAAACTACTAGGACTATCGGCGTGAGTTGACAGTGAAAATTTGAAACATAAACGCCTTATACTATGGGATATATTCTTATGCTATATTTTCTCTATGCTATCACTAATATTGTACTGTATTTATTCTTTATTGATTCATACAATAAGTACATGATAGGGAGAGAAAAAAATAAGGTAACCTTGTGATTATTTTTTTTCTATAGCTGTTTTTCTATAGGTTGCACTGTGTCAATTCCATCTGACACAACACTCATCACATTACTAAATACATGAAATAAACTCACTATATATCTTTGTTTGAAACAGATTTATTCTCAATGCACAAGTCCACAACATGTACATCTCCAAATCAATAGTTTTTGCTCCCCTCTGCCTTAACCTATAAATTGAATGTCTATTCTTCTTAGGTTCATTGAATATTATATAATAAATGTATTATTTCTAAATTTGTTTATTTATTTAATTATAATTTATTTATTTATAAATTATTATCAATAATGGTTATGAGCGCCTATTTTGAATCATGATCTATTTTGAGGGCCTATTTTGAAATGTGTAACATTACAAGGTATGCTGTACCGTTGGAAGTTGAATAAATAAATCAACTATTTATGTTTATTAATGCAAAGACAAGTCTTTTGTAGTAGGCAATACCCTGTTTGACCATCCAAAAAGAAAGAGGTATAATTGGACATCACCATTGGATGAAGAAAGATATCAGCTTGATACAGAAAAGATTCAGGAACTGTTTGAAGAATGCAAAGACATACCCTGGAGCAGACATAAACTCTGATCATAACCTGGTGGTGGCAGAGGTGGAAATAAAACTGAAACGAGTTAGAGGAGGTAAAAGGGTTGAAAAGCTTGATCTGGAGTTGCTCCAGGAAGAGGGTAAAAGAAATGAACTAGTAAACAGGCATAGTGCAAAGAGAAAGGAAAGGAAAGAAGAAATAAATTAAGAATGGAGCAACATGAGTAAATGCCTGAAAGAAGCTGCAAAAGAAACTGTAGGGATAACAAAGTCTAAAAGAATACGCAAGGAATGGATTAATGTTGATATGTTGAAGAAAATGGAAGAAAGAAGGAAGTGGAAAATGATAAAACATATTTGGGAAAGAGAACGTACAGGAAGCTTAACAATGAATTAAGAAGAGAAACAGACAAAGCTAGAAATAAATGGCTACAAGGAAGATGTTTAGAAATTGAAACTTTGGAAAGAGAAGGGAGGTTTGACAAAATGTACCAAGCAGTGAAGGAGTTGGATAACAGGACAAATTGCAATAGGACCAAAATGGAGATTGAAAACAGAGATGGTGAAATTCTGTATGATAAAAAGGAAGTTCTAAACAGTTGGAAAGAGTATATAGAAGATTTGTATAACACACATGAGAATACTATTATAGAGCTGGAGAGGAAAACAGAGGCACAAGAATTGAGGGGAGAGCATGGAAGAATATTGAAGGAAGAGGTAAGGAAGGCATTGGGTGAAATGAGGAAGGGCAAGGCTTGTGGCATTGATGAAATACCAGTAGATCTATGGAAGGAAATGGGAGAGAAGGGAATTGAAGAAGTCACATATCTGTGCAACAAAATATATGAATATAGAATGGAGAATGGCCTGAGGAATTTCTAATCTCAGTTATTGTACCAATTCCAAAGAAGAAAAACACTTGAAAATGTGAGGAATTCAGGACAATCAGTCTAATAGCTCATACAGCGAAAATCCTTTTGAGAATAATAGATAGAAGGCTGTATGGAAGTTTGAATAACTCAAAAGGAGAGGAACAATATGGTTTTAGGAAGGGCGGAGGCACTAGGGAAGCAATTGGCTTGTTAAGAAGTTTGGAGAGAGATTTGTAGAGAAACAGAGAGAGGTTTTTGTGACATTTGTGGATCTGGAAAAAGCATTTGACAGAGTCAGATGGGACCGATTTACTGGATACTCTGAAAAGAAGAGGTGTGGAATGGGAGGAGAGGAGACTAATCAGGAACCTGTATGTCAACCAGACCAGCAGAGTGAGAATAGATGGCGAAATTGGAGAAGAGAGAAGAATGGGAAGAGGAGTGAGACAGGGATGTTGTATGTCACCAATCCTTTTCAACGTTTACCTAGAGGATATATTGCAGGAGTGTTTGGATGGCAAAAGAGGAGTCAGCATTGGAGGAAGACACATAGAGTGCATAAGATTTGCAGATGATATGGCGATCCTGGCTGATAGCTGGACAATAATGAATGGAATGTTGAGAGATGTGAATGAGGCTTGTGAGAGGTATGGAATGAGAATAAACGTCAGGAAGACAAAGTGCATGAGAATTGGTGCAGGGAGAGCAAGAATGGGGAATGCTGTACTGGAGGGTGAACAGTTGGAACAGGTATCATCTTTCAAGTATTTAGGAAGCATAATGGAAGAGGATATGAAATGCAACAAAGAAATCAAAGTAAGAATTGCTATGGCAAAAACAGCATTCAATAAGGAAAAGAGAATTCTTTGTAGCCAACTGGACAAGACACTAAGGAAAAGGCTAATAAAGTGCTATGTTTGGAGTGTGGCACTGTATGGTGCAGAAACTTGGACGCTGAGAAAGGAGAATAAGAGGAGGCTTGAGGCATTGGAAATGTGGATATGGAGGAGGATTGAGAGATCAGTTGGAGGGATAAAGTTACAAACGAGGAGGTGTTGAGGAGGGTTGGGGAAAGAAGGAGTCTGCTGGATGTGATAAAGGGAAGGAAGAGGAGATGGCTGGGACATTGGATGAGACGGCAATGCTTGTTGGTGGATGCCATGGAGGGGACCATTCAGGGAAGAAGAGGAAGAGGGAGAATAAGATACAAAATGTTGGACGACATCAAGGAGGGGATGAGCTACTATGCAACGAAGCGACTGGCAGAGAATGGAAGAGAGTGGAGGGCTGCTGCCATATAGAAGGACCTGCTTACGAGCAGAAAACTACAAACAAAAAAAATTATGTTTAATGAATGAAGATTAACTAAGCATGTCTATTTGAGTGGGAGCTAGTGTGTAGCTCACTGTGTGCCCGCCTTCAACGAAAACATGATGCCGTGAGACTTGATAATCTGAACGGCTCAACTTCCCACCAATCTCAGTATCTTAAGAAATGGTCAAAATATACACTCGACGAAGTGAGATCACTATGAACTGAGGTCCTCTCCAGTGGATGCTACTATCATACAGAAATGAGATATTATCATAATGAGATATTCCATGATATAGGGCGTTTATGTTCCAAATTTCACTGTTAACTCAAGCTGATAGTCCTGGTAGTTATTTTTCGTGAAACAATGTGACGCTGGTAGTCTCTCATACTGTGCCGTTATTACACTCTCGCCCGTCCAAAACAGTAATAGACAGTAGTCGACAGTTAACGAAAAATTGGCTTTAATTTTGGAACATGAACGCCCTATACAATAATATATCTTTTAATGCTATCACTAATATTGTACCGTAGTCCTGTTTATGAGATACGAAATAATGCAAAGCATCTTGCAAGGGAAAATAGAAGGCAGGAGAGCCCCAGGAAGGAGAAGAATTTCCTGGTTGGCCAACCTCATAGCATGGTTCGGAAATATCTCCATTCAATTGTTCCGGAACGCAACCAACAAAGTAATAATAGCCAGAATGATCGCCAACGTTCGTAACGGACAGGCACCCTAACAAGAAGAAGAAGAAGTCCTGTTTATATTTTTTGTATAGTTATTTTTATTTGTAAAATTGGTGTTGTAGCGTTGAAAGTTGAATAAATAAATTAATAAACTATTTATGTTCCATGAATTGAGATGAACTAAACATGTGGTAATGTGTATGTACCTCTACAGCTCTGAGCTGGTCCTCGATGCCGATGGAGGTGTTGCGGTGCCAGCAGACATGCACCGTGGTGTTGCTGCGCTGTGGAGACACCTTGCTGTTGGCCTCCTCTATGCTCTGCCCGCACTTGTCCATCACCTCATCCGACGAACCTACAAATTCACAACAAAACCCTACAAACCTACCCAACAAACAAACATAGAATGCAGTGATCTAAATCATAGACACAAAAATACTAGTAGTTCTGTGAACATTGGACCTCATGCAGTTTTCTCATCCACAAGTATCTGATGTCACCTGTTTGAAATGTTAACAAACTCAGTTCATGTTTGAATCTGTATTCCAAATGATATAATTCATCCAGTTCCGTGATAATATTTCCATCTGATGAAAATTAATTTTTACAATCAAAAATATTGAAATTTCTTCAGCATTATTTAGTTTTATAAACAAAACACAATTCATCAAAATGGTTGGAGAGGGACCAACAGGCACAGCCCAAAACTGTACCTTCCCAAATTTCGATTCATACACTATTCCAAAAAAATAGTAGGTTATGTTCCATTCAACTGTGAATTTGAGTAAAAATTTCAGTGCAAACACTTATAAACAATGCATTTTGGGTTTAGATTGTTTAAAACCCAATGAAATAACGAAATTACACTCACTTATCACTTAAGAGTGCATGATTGATATGAAATACGTAATATTTCATTGAATTATTTCTATATAGTTTAGAAACAATTTGGCACCGGTGCTGAGTTGGAAAATGATAGAGCTTTTTGCTTTGTCTTCTGACAGACAATGTGAATTAAATACGATAGGATGATAGAATAGGATTGACTATAGATAGATAGGATTAAGAAACATAGCTCACTGCAAGACTTGAGACTAAGATAGTTGTTTTTGCTTGAATCATTGACTTCATTCTGTTTGCTGTCCGCTATCTTTGGTAGAGAGTTAGTGGGGAGGATATTTTTAATATTCTTCCCAAAGAATGGACATTGATATGTCCAAAGCTCCGCCAATTTATGTAGATGCATAACAATATGATTATTATCTATAGTTATTATATTACAAATTGCTTTTTCATATCATATACAGTTCAATAGTTATTTTCTTAGTCTATATTATGTAAATTCATCTATAATTTTGCTGTATTGTAAGCTATTGTATATAAGTGTATAAGCCAGTATATATTGTAATCTACATAAATAAAGTACTCAATCAATCAATCAATCGCCTGAGATAGTTCTTCCAGCCATTTTTGTTTCTCCTCTGCACTGGTAGCTGCTACTGTTAATACCCTAAAATAGAAAATAAAAACCGGGTTTACATTTTTTATAATTTTGCAAATGAGAACTTGGGGCCACATTGCAGAGTCAGGTTCATAGTTGTTTAACCAAGAAATAAAAAATCTAAGTACCCTTTAGAAAAGTTTTATTCACAACCTGTTCCAACATATTAAAGCCTGATTTTTTATTTCCTGATAGATAATAGTAGCCCTCACTATGCCACTATGCGGCTACTGCGGAGAGACTTTTTGATCACCGCAGTGAAATTTGTACAAAAAAACACTCAATCACTCACTCAAAAGCAAGTATTTATAACAACAACAACAGGGTTTTGATTTATTAAACGTACGTTTGCATTCAATATAATAGATGTTGAGAGTGCCTTCCTTGTTTAGGGGGAGTAACTTGTCAAAGGGGTTTCTGAACAGAACACAATATGCCGCCACTACGCAGCTAATGCGGAGAGACTTTTTGATCTCCCGGTATATTATACGGCCAAAGATTTATTTGACATGAGACACCCGTTGGTATATCACGTCACCATTACTGTAATTGAACAATATGAAATAAATGTTATTAACTACCAATAGGATATACAAATATGTTGACCAGTAATATATTATTACTTCGCGTATAAGATTGTATATTTTTCCTCAATTTTCTTGTGATAGTTACATATATTGATAATGTGGATTAAATTAGAGAATATTCAGATAATAGTGGTAAGTTTTACCTGGTTCCTCCATAAATAACAAAAGAGTTGGTCATAGGTGTATCTGCTCTCTCCTGCACCATAAGCGCCCTCAACGGCAACTGCCCATGGACCACAAACATGTGACCACACCTGTTCGTGTACACCAGCACATCAGACATCTGAAACACAAATCATCAGTAATAAATAAGAATGGAGATTGAATGAAACATGAGAGATTTCAACAATCTTATTGTTCAGAGATGGAAATCACTGAGAAATTGCATTTATTCAAATGCTAATAATGAATTAATAATTATTATTGTTAAACGAAAATCCCAATTAAATACTGATAATCACCCCGAAGACTTCTGCTACTGCAAATATTGGCAACGGGTTAAACAATTACATGGAAATTCGATGAGCGCTACTGTTCAAAACTTATCTGTCAGCTCGAGAATCGAACCCGGTACCTCCTAATTGCTAGTCAGGAATGCTTATCCTTACACCAAACTGACAATCTCTGGATAGCTCATTTTTTACAATCTTATATTATTTATGAGAAATTATTTATAAGATTCTCACTGGCGGTCAAGTCATCCTTTTGCCAGTAGTTTCTCCACTATGTATTGTATTCGAATGTAAGGAACATTTAGTGCCCTGTTCAACAAGAAATGTTTTTTATATATGATTCATGAGTTGTAGAATAATTCCCGGTGGTTCGGAGCCCACCTAAAACTGTAGATCCATTCATTTCTCATTATCATCCACCTCATCACCCACGCACTGGCCTAGAGCTCATGTGGGCATCACTATCAATTGATTTTATCTACTTTCTACAGTATTTTAAGAAGTTTTATTTTATTTTGTATTTGCATTGCATCTTGCTCTTGTAGTTTTTCTTGGTGGAAATAAATTTGAATTATTATTGTATAGATTGAGATTGGTTACTAGGACTACTTACTAAAAAGAACATTCTCTGCTGGTAGCCCTTGCGTTGGGAGAACTTGGACAGACATCCTTGTCTGATGAACTGCCGCTGAGTGGTGGCCAGACCCTCGAAGCCTGTCATGTCTCTCTGCAACTCACACAGCTGCACAAAGTTCTCCTAAAAACAGAATAATTCTACATTTAGTTAAGGGCAGTTAAATTTGGATTAAGAACCGTTTGCGCAGTGGAGATAAAAAATAGAAATTGCTTTATTGACAAGGTTATTTTCAACAATGCACGGTCAACATCTATATATATAAAAGCGAAATGGCACTCACTCACTGACTGACTGACTGACTGACTCACTCACTCACTCACTCACTCACTCACTCACTCACTCACTCGCATAACTAAAAATCTACCGGACCAAAAACGTTCAAATTTCGTAGGTATGTTCAGTTGGCCCTTTAGAGGCGCACTAAGAAATCTTTTGGCAATATTTTAACTCTAAGGGTTGTTTTTAAGGGTTTAAAGTTCGTCTTTTAGCATGTATATTCTTCTTATCCCAATCTCTTAATTATAATTGAAATTTTCATATCATATGTTACTATAGAACTATAATCTAGATAGAGTACCTCTTCGAAACAGTTGTTAACTGGCAACTAAATTAATAATTTTGTCAGGTTGGCATTAAGTTGAGTTAACCCTTAACTGGTATGGTCGGGTCAAAACTGACCCAGCCGACTACACTTTCTTATCTTTTGCAGGAATAATCCTGTCGATCGCCCTCTCCCCCCTTGTATTCTCCTACTTCCGCCACCACTACAAATTGCCAGTATGCTCTAACTGCTCGTGCGTGTAGTTTGCGATTTATTAGCGTTTTGGGTCAGTTTTGACCCAGCCATACCGTGAGTAGTGAATTCGGGTTTTCAATTTCTGGGTCACGTTTGACCCAACCATACTTTCAATAGTTATTCCTACAGATAATTACACAAAGGTCAACTAAATTCAATCACCGTAATTATCATAATATATTACTTAATCAATTACTTACTTACTTACTTATATATCACATAATGATATAATAACCTCATAATCACCATATATTGGGATTTTGTTGCATTGGTTCCATCAAATGATGTAATTTTATACCAATTAAATTTGATTGGCTTTTGTGTAATTGGCTTTTTGTGTAATTATTATTATTATTATTATTATTGATAATATTATTACTTCTTTCATGAAGGTAAATGATTTTTGGGCCCTAATACAATTCTACAGAAAGATAAGTTCAGAAACAAAAATAATCGTTGGCTGGGTCACATTTGACCCAGCCATACCATTAAAGGGGATTCAATCTGTGAATCTATAAAAAATGTGTAAAAGATTTTTATAAAAAATAATGTAACACAAAAAGAGAACATCAGGGATATTATATTCAATAAAAAAACTGGGATTTACACAAATAGAGAGAACATTTCCATACAAAATGTAAGATTTTTTGAAAATTTTCAGTACATAACTTTCACCTATGTCAGTTTTTTTGTGAACTGATAAAAACTATGTTATTACAGGTTTTTTTGGAGATGGACTCATACTCTATGACATAAAAGCACAGAAGAGACTTTTGTTCAACAGGATGTATTTTTTTTATTTTTTCAAAAATAGTATTGCACATTCTTGACATGCTTCAGATTTTTTCAACATAAATATTTTTTAAACTGTAATTTCATATTGTAAATGGTATTGGAACAACAAGTAGACTATGTTCTTATTTGATTTTAAATATAAATACTTAATTATACATCTAAGAGTATTTTTTTATTTTTTAAATTTGGGGGTCGAAGGGTCCAGGGGGCGGAGCCCCCTGGCTAGACGGATATGGCGAGCGAAGCGAGCCTGACGGCTAGTCATGTATAAAATTTCAAAGTCACAACACAAAACGTCTAGATTTTACTTGTATAATATAATCAAGTTTATAAAATATCATTTGAACAGAGACAGAAATAATACAGTACATACATTAATTTTGATACTGTTTATGTATAATTTTTCCAATTTATAGAGAAATAGTCAGTTACTTTATTATGATGTTTTGTTTATCAAAATTTTCGTAACTTTCATTTTGAAAAATGTCTTGCTCTAAGTCTTAATAAAAACAGGCAGATAATTATAGAGTTTCACAGCCATATAAAGGAAGAGTTTCTGACAGGAGCTACGTTGAAACCTATGTACTCTCAGACTGGTTCGGTTTCTTGTGTCATAAACATGGTGATCCCTATTCACATCTAATATTTCAATATTGGAATGCACAAATACAATCGAAAAATACACATAAAGAGCTGGGAAGGTCATCACCCTCATTTACTTGAATAAAGGTCTACAGCTTCCTCGATACGATGCATTGCATAGAAGCCTCAGTATCCTCTTTTGTATGAGGATTTTAATAGTCTTTGGATTATTGCCCCAGATCAGTACACCATAAACATGATGCTCTGGACATGAGCATAGTAAACCTTGATCAGGATATCAACGCCTATACATGTGCTCAGTCTTCTGATAAGAAATAGCCCTTTTGAGAGTTTCTTCAACACATAATTTACACGCTTGTTCCAAGACAAGTGCCTGTGTAAACATCCACAGTGGATGGTAGAACTGAATTGAATTAGTTGGTGGTTCAATCTCAAAATGAATCACATTATAACAAACAAGATTTGATATTGATTTGATCACGTTTAAACAGAGATTCGGTTTGAATTGACACTATGCAATGATTTTTGATCGAATAATCAAATACTTTGTTAAATGTGTTTGTATCCCGTTTAAACTGAGATTCAGTTTGAAGTGACACTATGCAATGATTTTTTGATCGAATAAACAAATATCTTGTTAAATGCGGTTTGTATAATTTAAAACTATAAAATCGTAGATAAATCATGATGTTTTGATGAAAAGTGATTAATTGAAATGATGATTTAGAGACTCACCGTTTGCCTTAATACGTTGATCATTAGATCGGTTGCTTCATCCAGTTTCTCTTGTTGCTGACGCAGTTCTCGAACTCAGGATGGTGTCTACCGTAGTATAAAACCAGTCCTGCAATGAAATTGCAGAAATTATGTTAAAAATAATGTAGAAATCCAAGGTATGAAGGACTGTTGAAGCTATTAGAATCACATAGCTCATCATCAAGTATTGATTGATCTTTTTTTTGAGAAGATGATCAGATCAAAGTGAATGATCCTTTTATAGTGAGATTCACGTTATAATATCAGCAGATATCTTTTTCTATCTTAAATCCACACTGTGGCCAAGGAAGTTGGTTAGGAAGAAATTTTATGGACTAACAGAATTTTTTAACTCAACTATGAACATTATTATCAAATCATGAAAAGATAAATTTTCTTGACGAATAAAACACATCTGAGATGGATTTTATCATAATTAACAATAATTGACAAGAAATATCAGACTTAGGCCCGGTTGCACAAAAGCTTGTTAAATTTTAACCATGATCAAATCCACGTGAACCAAACAGAGAAGGTCTTTCTGATAAGGAGGCATATCTGTGATTGGTTCTCGTGGCATTTAATCGGGATTGATTGATTACTTTATTTAAGTAGATTACAATATATACTGGCTTATACACTTATATACAATAGTTTACAATACAGCAAAATTATAGATGAATTTACATAATATAGACTAAGAAAATAATTATTGAACTGTAAATGATATGAAAAAGTAATTTGTAATATAATAACTATAGATAATTATATTGTTATGCATCTGCATAAATTGGCGGAGCTTTGGACATATCAATGTCCTTTCTTCGGAAAGTGTATTAAACTCATTTTTGAAAAAAAATTGACATTGGTCGTTTTTGCACCAAGCCACAGATTAACTGTAGCTATTATATGTAGCTACCTATTATATGAAAACAAGATTTAATATCTAAAACTAAGATTAATTGATAATTATACGTACAAACAAGGTTAAACTTACTTTCTGTTTGACCAAGTTGAGTTCAAAGCACACAGGAGGCACGCCGCGCAACGCTTCCCAAATTAAAAATAATCTACAGATGGAAATAAATTGGAAGTTTCATTGGTTCAAATGCTAATTAATGAATAATCCTATATTATTAAACGAGCAATTTCTGTTTATATGTTTAGATGTTTGTATTTCACCGGATCTCGAAAACGGCTCCAACGATTTTCAGAACGAAATTCAGAACATAGTAGGTTTATAATATAAAAATTCGATTGCACTAGGTCTCATCCCTGGGAAAACTCGCTGAAGGACATTAAAAGGATAATTATTTTTGTAATCAACTTTGGTTCACGTGAAATTAATCTGGATTAAAATCTAGCCGGCTTTTGTGCAACCGGGCCTTTGTGAGGGTAATTTTTGCACTCCTCTGGGAATTAATCTCAATTCACTGTGATTAGATAGAACATTTCTGTATGAACTATGAATATTATTATAATTTCTTCTTTCGTAATAATTTTTTATGCTTTTATACTCTAGAGCGAAGCTTGGTCCCCGATATTTATTATTAAACTGAAAAATGTCAGCATTTCATTGGGATTTTCGTTTAATAATAATTTAAAATAATCTAGTTTAATGATTAGCATCTCAGTAAGTTGGAATGAAAGCCGGCCTCCATTGAGTTAGAATCTGCTGCGCGCATTCTCAAGTTAGAATAGGAAGGAGAGACGCCTCTTCTCCATAGTGACTCACTTGAGGTAAAAATTCCTAAGTGACGACTGCAGTCTATTTGAATTGTTATGGAGTGGACGAAGTCAAGTGTATTACATGCAGGCTTTATTATTCAGAGGCCCGGGTTCGAATCCCGGCCAAGACAAGATTTCTTTCTACGGCCACTGCCCTGTTTTGGATGGACACGTTAACTCGTCGGTCCCGGCTGCTTGAAAACAGTCGTTAGTCATGTCGGAGGCTCTGAAATTGATCAGGTGTAACCTGAAAACTCTAATACCAGACCTTAGCCAGCCAGGTTACTCGATATTATTCAATATTTTTTATAATATTCTACATTTAACGTACAACTGAATTTCAACCCCTCATCATAAGGGGGTGGCTTCGTGGTTTTAACTCTAATATTTTAAATGCAATTGTGTGATACATCAATTTCAAGGCCTTTTCAAAAAAAGGAAGATGCCATAAAAAAAAAGTTCTATGATGATTGTATCCAAAGTGGCGGCTGATTGAAGTTTCAAATAAAAACTAAAACTTCAATCAGCCGCCATTTTGGTTACTAGTAGTTCTGTGAACAGTAGACCTCGCGCAGTTATAACGACGTCCCAAACCATAAGCACTTCCACACTGATACACTAACTATTTATTTGATCAGATCATGCTTACACAAGATTTAATTTTCATATAACGCTTTCCAGAATTTAGCGCGAGAAAACCAGAAGACATCTAGGCGCCCAGACGAGCTGTTATATAGTTATTTGTGCAACTAGTGCGCAAAGTGACAGTTTGCTGCACCGAAAGAAACGTTTACGCCTGAGCCGTAGGCGAGGGCGGAATGGTTTCTTGAGTGCAGCAGAGGAACTTTGCGCACGTATTTCACATTAAGTTTTTCCTACAGTTACCATTGAATATGAAAAGTGGGTAATTATGGGTAAAATTGCCTGAAATGCATCAAATGTTTTTCTGTGTAATTTTATTATTGATAAAAACCTTAATCCTAAAATCCTAAAGTCCTCGTTGTCGTTGGTTATAATATATAATAGTAATAATTAGCGCGTTGTGCTTCGTTGCACCTCTGCTTACTATAGCAGCCCAGTCACTGTTACCAACTTCATTTTGATTTTGCTGCACTGTTGCTCCATATAACCTACTAAGTATTTTGCGTTGCCATGTTGCAAATCTGGAGTGCAGAAAAATTTTTCCCGCACTAGAGCGGAAAAGTGATTCTTTGCGTTCTGTAATCAGTGCAGCATTGGCCACTTTCCAACGTAACTGTAGGAAATAGTATATTTCGCACCTAGGACCGAAAATGAGACTTTTCTGGCTCGAAATAGGTTTTCAAGTCCGAGGCCGTAGGCCGAGGACTAGAAAAGATTGAGAGCCAGAAACACATTTTTGCCCATGGTGAGAACGTTATTTTTCGCCACACAGAAAAATAAACAATATAAATATGAGAATAATTTATTGTTTATTAGGCACTTCCGAAAGCAAAGGAAGGTCATAGCTCTAGCAAATCTGAGGTAATCTGAATATCAGGAAATTGTCGAAGTATTTTTATTTTTTAATCTGATTTGTCTAAATAACCTAAAAGATTATGTTCAATTATGTAAGGTTGAGTTTATACTTTTTTTTCTTCCAATTGACAATAAGATGATTTTATTATAAATGTTATGATTCTTGAATAATAAACACAAATAATGAAACATTTTTTGATCAGCTGTTTTAGCACTGAAATTTGGCCAATCTGAATGTCAACGTCAACAATGCTTGTTGTCGTTGACTTCGGAAGTCTAGGTTAGAAGTTCTATCCTACTCTGAAAATCGAATTTGAATAATTTATAATATATAAATCTATTCATCCAAATAAAATGATATTATCTTATTGCAGAATACTTATTCAACTCTAGAAGCATAAACTGATTCCGTTTCATAAACCATTTTGTAAACACGTTCACATCAAATCAGAATCAGCTGACTTCATGGTTATTTTACAGCCCTAGGGCCGTAAAACTTTTACCGGCCTGGTCAGAAAACAATCATTTTCGGCCTCCATATGACGCACGAAAACCAGCTCATTACATCCAAGTGGGGCGAAAAGTTCTTTGCATCCTATTTAATAGTGCATAAGAATTGCATTCAATGAGGCATGCAATTTATAGTCTACACAGCTGTTAATTTTTTATCAAGTTACATTGAGATATTGAATTGCATGCGTCATGGCATGCAATTTATAGTCAACTCGACAGCTGATTCATGATGAATAATTCTATAGTCTGATTTTTACTCTAATATTGACGTATGAAGGAGGCTCCTTTTTCCTTTTATATTATCCTTGAAATGAAAAATTTCCAAAAACTTTGTATATACGTCGACGCGCAATTTAAAAAGGACCTGTCAAATTTCATGAAAATCTATTACCGCGTTCCGCCGTAAATGCGCAACATATAAACATTTAAACATTAAGAGAAAAGCCAAACCGTCGACTTGAATCTTAGACCTCACTTCGCTCGGTCAACAAGTAAGTATCATGGAACATTTTTATTGGTGACATCTTTTTGGTTTTGAAAAGGCCTTTAAAATGATGTACCACACAATGAGTGTTTACATCTGAAATATTTGAGTTACAATTCAGTTGTACGTCAAAAGGTAGAATATTTGACCAATAACTTATCCTGAAAGTTGCAGTATTATATCTACAACAGTCTCCAACTTATTGAAGGGTTCCCATACATATGACTCACTCTGTATAGTGATTTATATGAATACAGAAATGTAACCTAATCTAATAAAGTAGCCTATTTCAACAGGAGAATTGTTAATTGATAGAGAAATAATTTCATGGTACCATTTTTTTCAAAAATAGTTTATATAAATACTTGAATAAAATACAACATTTATTAAGTGCTCATATAAACAGTTTTTGAAAAAGGGTACTATGAAATTATTTTTCCATCAATTAATTAACCTAATCTAATTTATCGTTAGTCTCGATTATTATCTTTAATAGTTGGAAAGTAAGAGAGAAATAATAAAGTATAGAGAAATAATTTCATGGTACCATTTTTTTCAAAAATAGTTTATATAAATACTTGAATAAAATACAACATTTATTAAGTGCTCATATAAACAGTTTTTGAAAAAGGGTACTATGAAATTATTTTTCCATCAATTAATTAACCTAATCTAATTTATCGTTAGTCTCGATTATTATCTTTAATAGTTGGAAAGTAAGAGATTGATGAGTGATTACTGACCGGCAAATACTGGACAATCTTGGCGAAAATGTCGGTGACGCCTGGGTTTGAGTCCCATGCGGCGAGTCGCAGCTCCATGTCTTTGAGTAGGATGCAGTGTGCATCGTGGAGGGGATCCACCATGTTCAACAGGGCCGCTACTCACCCTTCCACCTCCTCCACCACGCCCTCTTTGATCATCTCGTCGCGGAACCACTGCAAATACAGATCAATAAAATGGCGCTTATCAAACATGTAAGATGGTAATATTGAGAAATTGGATAAAATTTGGGATATAATATTAAAGTCTTAGTTTTTCTCTCACATTCAGTGCCTTATTGTAAAAATTAGAATAATAAAATGAATGATAAATAAAATATTAGATGAATCATTGAGAAATTGAATTATATGGTGAAAATTGAACATGTAGTGTGGTGGAGTATTTGAGAGAAATCTTGAGATATTTCAACGCAACGAATTCTTTTTTCCTACAGTTACGTTGAAAAGTGGCCATTGCTGCACTGATTACAGAACGCAAAGAATCACTTTTCCGCTCTAAAGCGGGAAAATTTTTTTCTGCACTCCAGATTTGCAACATGGCAACACAAAATAGTTAGTAGGTTATATGGAGCACCAGTGCAGCAAAATCAAAATCAAGTTGTTAACTGTTACTGTGGTGCGTACGTTATAGGGATATTGAGGCGGTGGACAACAGTGGATGACAGCGACAGCACACAGCCGCACACACAGCACACAGCCGCCCCGCCATTCAAACACTACTACATTATTCAATTTTAAATAAATTAAGAATTTTATTAATGATAAAATTATACAGACAAACATTTGATGGATTTCAGCCATCATTTTACCCATAATCAACCACTTTTCATATTCAATGGTAACTGTAGGATAAATTAAATGTGAAATACGTGCGCAAAGTTCCTCTGCTGCACTCAAGAAACCATTCCGCCCGAGCCTACGGCTCGGGCGTAAACGTTTCTTTCGGTGCAGCAAACTATCACTTTGCGCACTAGTTGCACAAATAACTAATTCTTTATTGATTAATACAATAAGTACATCATCAAAATGATAGGGAGATAAAAAAATAAGGTAACCTTCCTCTCCCAATTTTTGATAAGGTTACACATAGTCCGAAATAGGTACTATATTGGATATGTTGAAATTTTAAATGAATTATTGAGAAATTGAATAATATGGTGCAAATTGAACATGCAAGATGGTCGAGTTCCTACTGAAATCTTGAAGAATTCAAATAAGGTCTATAACCATCCTCGTTAAATTAAGAATCTATATACAAAATTTCAAGTTGATTTTTTTTTTTTGAGATTACGTCCTAAAGACTCCAGTCATGGAGTATAAGACAAGTCATGTTATTACATAATAATTCTAACACTAAGTAGTTCAACCTAGTTTAGGTTTGAAAGGAATTCTTGTACACTATAAAAAGCTCTATCAACTAAATATTTTTTCATTTGTTTTTTGAAAATCTTCAAATCATCATTACTTTTCAAGATTTGAGGTAGCTTGTTATGAAATTTCCTATACCAATATAATCTGGTTTTTATTCAAATAACCTACTATTGTGACCCATTATATGATAATCTGCTCTTTTTAGCGTATTATACTCATGAACATCTGAATTCTGGATCACACCACTCGTTTTCACATGCATTACAACTTCATATACATACAAAGATGGCACAGTTAATAGACCAAGCTTTTTAAATAAAGGCCTACAAGAGTCTAACCTATTCACTTTTTCTATACATCTGAGTGCCTTCTTTTGAATCTTAAACACTCTGTCCATATTTTGTTGAGATGAATTACCCCATACTAAAATAGCATACCTAATATGAGATAGTATAAGTCCATGGTAAGCAGTTAACAGTAGTTTTTACTTTCCTTGCCCTATTACCATAGGTAAGGAAAGTATTGCTTTCCAAAAAAATTAAGGTACCCTAATTTCAAGTTTTCTATACGTTTCAAGGTCCCCTGAGTCCAAAAACATGATTTTTGGGTGTTGGTGTGTGTGTGTGTGTGTGTGTGTGTGTGTGTGTGTGTGTGTGTGTGTGTGTGTGTGTGTGTGTGTGTGTGTGTGGTGTGTGTGTGTGTGTGTGTGTGTGTGTTGTGTGTGTGTGTGTGTGTGTGTGTGTGGTGTGTGTGTGTGTGTTGTGTGTGTGTGTGTGTGTGTGTGTGTGTGTGTGTGTGTGTGTGGTGGTGTGTGTGTGTGTGTGTGTGTGTGTGGTTGTGTGTGTGTGTGTGTGTGTGTGTGTGTGTGTGTGTGTGTGTGTGTGTGTGTGTGTGTGTGTGTATGTGTGTATGTCTGTGAACACGATAACTCCATTCCTAATTAACCGATTGACTTGAAATTATAAACTTAAGGTCCTTATACCATGATGATCTGACAATAAGAAATTCAATAAAATTGAATTCAAAATGGCGGAAAAAATGGCGGATAATTACTAAAAAACCATGTTTTTCACGGTTTTCTCGAAAACAGTTCTAACGTTTTTCTTCAAATTTATACCATGGATAGCTATTTATAAGCCCTATCAACTGAAATGAGTCTCATTTCTGGGAAAATTTCAGGAGCTCCGTAAAATTCTTGAGAAAAATGGCGGATAATTACTAAAAAAAACATGTTTTTCACGGTTTTCTCGAAAATGGCTCTAACGATTTTCTTCAAATTTATACCATGGATAGCTATTTATAAGCCCTATCAACTGAAATGAGTCTCATTCCTGGGAAAATTGCAGGAGCTCCGTAATATTCTTGAGAAAAATGGCGCATAACTACTAAAAAACCATGTTTTACACAATTTTCTCAAAAATAACTTGACCGATTTTTTTCAAATTCATCCCCTGTATAATTATTTATCAGCTCTATCAACTGGCATGAGTCTTCTTTCTGGGAAACTAATGGGGGGTTCACCCCATCCTTGAGAAATGGACTTAGTAACCTCCTTCTCGTGCATGAGGTAGGTAGGTAGCGCAGTTCATGAAAAGAACACAAAGTCGAGTTATTTCATCTGTAGAACAGCTGTTTCGACGACTTTAAAAAAATGATGACTAAAAAAATCATCGAATTTCACAGTTTACACAAAGGAAAAAGTACACTGAAAACAATTATATATACACATATACACAGAAGTCTGATCGTAGTTTCAAATATGAGCAAGGAAAGTTGTGTGAGTGTACCACACCAGATTTTTTATGATTCAGCCTAGCAAGCTGCCGCAGGACAAATACCCCAGATGATATCTTATTACATATCCTCTCAATGTAAGGATGCCATGTTAATTTCCTGTCCAATAAAATTCCCAAGAATGCTACTTTCTCTTCTTGGTCTAATTCATTTTCCTCTACAAACGCATTTATTTCTCTATCCTCTACTGAATTATATTTACTTTTGAATTGTAGGAATTGACATTTCTTACTATTTATTGTTAATTGCCTTTGCTTCAAGAATTGGACAATTGACTGTACTCCAGTAAAAGCATTTATTTCTAGACTATCTAATGAATAATTGTTAAAGATAAGCGATGTGTCATCAGCAAACAACAGAGCTCTGTGATCTTTTAACTCTTTTGGTAATTGGTTCACATACAACAGAAACAGTAAGGGACCCAGAATTGAGCCTTGAGGTACTCCAGCCTGGACCTCCAGTTTTTGAGATTTAATTTTTACTATTTCATTCCCATCCACCTTGGTAAGCTCAACACACTGGTTTCTACCTATGAGATATGATTCAAACCATTTTAGTTCTATACCATTCACACCTACAGTTTTTAGTATTTCCAATAATATTCTATGGTTCACACAATCAAAAGCTTTGGATAAATCAAGAAATATTGCGGCTGCCTTCTCACCTGAATTTATTATATCTATTAGTCTTTCAACAAGGGATACTATTGCAGTCTTAGTAGATTTCCCTTTCTGGAACCCATGCTGTCCATCACATATGAAATTAATTTCTTCCAGGTGCATCAATAACCTATTTAAAACTACTTTTTCAAAAATTTTACTTATTACATTTAGAATACTGATGGGTCTATAATTTTCAACTCTTTCAGAATCACCGCTCTTGAAAATTGGCAAAATTTTTCCTTGTTTCAGATCATCAGGGAAAATACCCTGCTCTAGTGAAGTATTAAGGAGATCCAATAAAGGGTCCAGTAATTCATTTTCACATTCTTTTGAAATTTTGCTTGAGACCCCATCCAATACTACTGTTTTTTTGTTATTCAAATTTTTTATTATTCTTGACAACTCATCTCTTGATAATGGATGAAATTTAAATACCTTTTCAATTGGCTCAGCATTTAATGTAGTTGTATTATAAGTATTAGTGTTCAGTGACTTTTGGAGATTATATGCAACCTGTTGATAATATTCATTGAAAAAGTTACAAATGTCTATACTATCATCCATATAATTTCCATGTTCATCGATTATCCTAGGGACATTAGTAACTGTATCTTTTTGAGCTGCTCTCCTATTTCTATTAATTACCTCCCAAACAGCAGAGTTAAAATTGGTACTAGTTGTTGATATTTCAGCTGTTTTCTTACACTTAGCTTTCCTCACTTCTTTTGCATAGTTTTTCTTTAGACATTCGTATTTGACTTCACTCGGAACATCCCTCACTAATTCAAATTCCTCATAAGCTTCCCTAACAATATTTCTTTGAGTAAGAATATCTTCAGTTATCCATTCATCTACTTTGTTTAATTTACTTTTTACTTTGACTTTTTTTATCGGACAGCATACACTAATGTGAAATCTTAGAGTATCAATGAATTGCTTATATTTGTAATTTAGGTTACAACTGTTATAAACACTACTCCAATTTTCTTGAAGCAGTTCCTGCTTCAAACAATTTATATTTCCTAGCTCATATTGCTGAATTTCTTTCACAAAAGTTTTTTTCTGCTTGGATTCTGGCCCTGCAACTTAGCATCTAGAATTTGATAGTTATGATCTGATAGATCTGAGCTACCTAACCTGACATTACAACCTTCTATATTTGTGAGGATATTATCAATAATTGTCTGTGAAGTTCGAGTTACTCTTGTATATTCGTGGACCTTAATTTCTAAATTATTCATATTAATAATATATCTAATATCCTCTGTCATTTTATCCTGCCCGGCAAAATCGGTATTGAAATCTCCTACAACTATAACATTCGTGAAACGAGCGGTTGTAATTTCCAAAAGTGTATGGAGCAGCTCACAAAATTTTTGCCAGTCTCCATTTGGTGACCTATAGATACCTAACACTGCTACCTCGAATCGATCATCAATTTTTAACCTTAGTCCCGTCACCTCTAAATCCATCTCAACAGAAAATCTCTTAACAAAATCCAGTTCAAAAGTTTGGGTATGTTTAGCATTGCTAGTGAATATACATACACCACCACTTCTATGAGCTATTCTACAAAATTCTGATCTCAGTGAATAGCCTGGAATCCTAACTTGATTCATTTCCTCTATTTTTAAGCCATGCTCTGTGAAAATAACAATGTCAGGATCCTCCTGTTTAAGAAATACTTCTAATCTGTCAATTTTGTTGCGAAGATACTGAATATTTTGATGATAAAAACTAAAAACCCTACCATCTTGTGCTACTCTATCTCTGCTAGCATTTGTAGCTATTTCCCTTTCACTGTTTTGAGCCAATTTACTAAAAAATCGTTATTTGTTTTTTTGACTGTTTTTAAACCAGAGGATTGCAAACGGCTTTCAATCAGCTCTGCCAATCTATTACAAAAGATTACTTTGCCAGATGCAACCCATGATTAGTGAAGTTATGTCTTTTCAGCCTTTCATTTAGAAAACAAATCCCCAGTTGTTTAGAATTCTTATTTTTTAGGCTGTTGATTGTATTATGGATTGATTTGTTTGTCGAATTGATTGCTCCATTTAATTCTGGCCTATCAAACCTATAAGGAATAGTACTTATTATTAAGTTTGTTTTTTTGCTGAGTGGCACAATTTCCTTGATTTTTTCTGTTACTTGTGGAAGATGATTCAAGTTAGGTTCATTTATATTATTTGAGCCACCCAGTACAATTAGATAGTCATTTTCATCAAAGTCTTTAGTTTGTTCCCTAGCTGACTCTACAACTGCATTAATTGATGCACTTGGCTTGAAAAAACATTGGACATCAAATTTATTTTTCAATCTTTTATCAAGGAGATCACTGCAATCACGTCCATGACTGGACGTCAGTAGCAGAACTCTCCCTTTCCTATCTTTATTTCCCTCAGCTATATTTTTGGTTGCTGTCTTCAAAACCTCACTGTACGTTTTATTTCAACCATTTTCAGAGCATTTCCCATCATTTAGGTAAGAATCTATTTTTTTGCATTTGGACGGAGGTTCTATCATACATTTAGTATAATCAAATTTAGATTTTAGTTTCTTTATTTCCTCCGACATTAGACTACATTGATTTTTTTAGATTTAGTATTTCTTTTTTATGGTCTTCATCTTGTAATTTTATAATCAGTTCCAAAGATTTAATTTCTTCTACCATCCCTAACCTTTCTTTCTCAGACGTTTTTAGAGTTACTTCTAATTGGGTTTTTAAATTAGTGTGGCTACTTTGTAGTTGAGCAACTTTTTCAGCTAAAGTAGTTTGAAGAACTGGGGTTTTTGGTTTTGGCGTTTTGGCATTTTTGAATTTTGGTTTTGGGAATGCGTAAGTACTCCCGCTATGTGTACATTTCTATTACTAACCTTCGGTGTTCTACTTGAGCTCATCTTCCTATCAAAGAAATTATATTACTTGCAATAATAATAATTGATTTATAAATGATAGGATTTTAATTTGGTTATAATTTTAGTCAAGTAAACTATCTACGGTATGTTTATTTTTAAATCTCGAAAAACTAACCTCAAACTAACCTCTAAACGGTGTTTGGCTTATTAAAATAGATTCAAGAATTAAAATCTAAAACAAAATGATAAAACGTGATCAAGAAACAATTAATAATGGAATTAACACAAAATTTGTACTTATCCGTGACTATTTATAACACAAAATCTTCCAAAACCCAGGAGCGAAGTTATGTAGGACTTTCATTCACAACCTCTAACCTTGGTCGATAAAGATTCGGGAAGTGATACTTTGAGCTAGAAAGGAGACAATTCAAAACAAGAGACTACACTACTCTATCGCACTGGAACAAACAAACTGATTAGATAGTTTGCTTTCTTTCGTATGAAATAAACAGTTAATAGTTGAGAAATATATTTCTGAGTTACCGTTAAATAGTTTAGCCCGCTTCTCACTTCAAACAAGTAAGGATAGTTCGTTTAAGGTAATGTGGCGCTTGTGAATCCAAACATATAAATCGCGCGTATCCCGTCCAGTTCCGTGACAAGCGCGACAGATATCCTGAGCAAGGCCGCACAGGGTTTACAAATTATTCACCCATATACGTCGCTTACAGGGACAGTCTTGGAACACATTAAATTTGTTTGCCACTTACAAATATAAATAAGTTATGATAAAAATGACCATTTTATGAATTCGTTCTTTATGAGAAGCAGAGCAGGTAAAAAATGATAAGTAAAAAGACTATTTTGAACTATACAAGAACAGTACGATACTAGTAACAAAGTTAAGAGAATATAAGAGAAAATTTATTTACTGTTGCTGACTGTGATCAATCTAGGACTTAGTAATATTATGTAATTCAATTTGTGAAACTGTTTGCAAAAGCAAAGAAAAAGGAAAGGCTAATTACTTTGTTCAATTTATTTTGTAATAGAAATTTGAACCTACATTTTATAGCACGAAGATATAATGCATAATCTATCAAAATTTAATTTGAATTTTATTTTATTTATTTATTCATTTTCTTTACATACAAAGGCTCACAGAGATCCATAAAGAGCCTTATTCACACAATTAAATGAAACAACAATTCAACTTATATACATTTTGAAATATAGTGAATAAAGAAAAGAAAGAAAAAAAGCATTTACACAGTTGAAATAATCAAATTAATTACATTCATATAAAGAAAAATGTAAAAAAAGCAAAAAGCATTTACTTAGAATAATCAAATTAATTTCATTATTATAAAGAAAAATGTGAAAAGAATGAAAGTAAAACAATCCTTTCCAAAGATTCTAGAGGAAAATACAATTAAAAAAAAACTATTTAAAGATTACGAGAAAGAAAATAATAACTAATAAAAAAAAGCCAAGTAAACAGGAAAAGAAAAGTCTTAAACTAGGAGAGTTCCAGCCAGAGTTTACAAAACAAATCATCTCAAAAACGAGCGTCTTATGATAGATTCAGTTCACAATGTTTCTTATATTCATTGAATGAGTTCGAAAAAGGATCAATGTGTTCATTCAAGCTATTAAACAGTCGTAAGGTTCTATAAAGGAATGAGTTGTAATGATGGTTTGTTCTAGCAAAGGGAATCTCAAGCAATATATTCCTTCTAGGTCTTGCATATGGTACACTGAAATTAATTAGGCTGATAAAATATGGTAAATGGACGTTATGATTCAAGATATTATAAAACAGCAATAGGGCATTCAATGATCTCCGCACCTGCAATGACCGGATATTAAATAAGGATCTCAATTCACTAGTTGGGAAATTGAATGGACAGAACATACTGAATTTCTTGATGAAAAGGTGTCTTAGAAATCTATTTTGAATCTTCTCAATTTCGTAGCTATCAGTTACATTAGCAGGACCCCACACCATAGATGCATACTCAAGTTTACTCCGTACCAGTGCATTAAACAGTTTTATACTTACATCACAACTAGTAAAAGGTTTTGAATTACGAAGTATGAAACCAAGTAGCCTATTAGCACTGCTAAGAACGTGATTAAATTGGTCTTTAAAATCAAGAGTCGAGTCCATCAACACTCCAAGATCTCGAATGCTATTGACATACTCTAGATTGATGCCTGCTAATGAGTAAGCGTAACGATCATAATTCCTCTGTCTCGTGTAAACCATAAACTTGGTTTTTGAGATATTTAATTTTAGTTTATTTCTATGACACCATAGATGGACTCTATCAAGATCCTGTTGTAACTGAGCACAATCTTCAACACTCCTTATTAATTTATACAATTTTACATCATCTGCAAACACTAGGATCCTGGATGCAATAATGCAATCGGGAAGATCGTTTATTAAGAGTAAAAACAAAAGAGGCCCAAGATTCGATCCCTGAGGGACACCTGATGTATTTGCATAGTCAGCAGATTTGTAGCTATTGAAATGTATGTGTGAAAATCTATCAAATAGGTAGCTGTGGAAAAATTTGATCAAATCAGTTGAAAACCCATAAGTAACTAACTTTTCCAATAAAACTTCAAAATTAACTGAATCGAAAGCTTTACTGAAATCGAGATAAATCACGTCTACTCGATCCTGACTATCTAATTTAGAAGAGACAAATTGAGTAAATGTTAACAGATTATTTACAATAGACCTTCGGGGCATGAAACCATGTTGGAAAGGTGATATGACGTGTTTTACATGATTGAATAGGTAGGCCTACCTATACACGATGTGATTCAAAGAACATGCATTGACTCTGAAGGCAATTGATTCTAGTTAATAAAATAATTATAATAATATATTATTAATAATGGAATGCTTCTAGTTAATAAAATAATATCTTATTAATAATGAAATACAATCAGTTACTTCAAATAATTCACCCTTACAAATTTCAAGCATAGGAAATGAGAAGTTAACTCTTTGATTGACATGCCTATAAAGCATAAAATTTAGCATAATTGAAGTAACTAATAATTGTGGAAAAGTTATCCGAGTTATAAAAAGCAATTTATTCACTTTATTGAATTAAATATCCAATAATCATTTTAGAATTACCTTTTTGACAACCCAAAAAGTTCATTACCCATAACACATAAAGCAAAATTCATGTTACTGTTACTGTTTCTGCCCGCTTGGGCATAACATAAAAATAACAATAGAAACACTCACACTGAACGACGGTTGCACTTGCTGGTTACGTTCAGTGCTAGGGCGATTCCTCCATGTAGGAAGTGAGGAATAATAATAATAATGTCTTCATAGTGTATCTATAGGTTATAGGAGCATGCGAATACCTATCAAAATATTATAGAAAATACGGAATTGAAAGATACGGAGCAGTAAGGTTTTGCAACATAAGAAGGCTTGTAGCATTGTAGGAAGTCTCATCTATTCCTACAATTCGACACTAGCGCTGCGCTACATGCTAAGTGGACGCGGAAGGAACTACTCGTATATGAATGATTGAATAAGGCCCTTTTTAAGTAGCTCCTCAACCACATGGATTATCGAAACGAAATAATCGATATTTGATCCAATCGATTGACTTGCCGACAATGTTTCTGCTTTCTGCAAGACCTAATGAAGTCTCCATATGGACACGGACAATATTTCAATGTAAATAGTTTGGAGGCTGAGTTGTCGTAATTTACTCCTCTTCTTCCATCATTAACTGCATTTCTAAATTGAGTGACTATTTAGTGGACAAATATTTAACAGGGACATTCATTGAAAAAGCAGGAGTGATCCGTGGTCTAGTGGATAGAGTGCTTGCGTGGCAGCACAGAGATCCCGGGCTCAATCCCTCTCATAACCAAAAGGTTTTTAACCAGATCACTCCCATGTTATCGGATGGGCACATTAAACTGTCGGTCCCGGCTGAAGTATGACAGTCGTAAGGTCCATTCACGGCTTAAATTATATATTCAGGCGGTGGGACCTTCCCGCAAGGGACTCCCCACCAACAAAAGCCATACGAATTTACTTTTTTTTATTGAAGAAGCAGACTAATTCATCTAGTTCTCACTATCCCAGCTACAAAGTGCTTCTGCCGAACGCACCTTTTCGGCTCTTAAATGCATAAAAAAAACACTAGGAATTCAACCATCAAAATCGACTCAATGGACTAGCTTCCCTGTGTATTGAAGAACAGTATTTCAAGAAATTGATGACAGAAAAAAAATTCTACGACTCTGTCACCAAAATGTTTGCTTCAAAGAAGGATCAATGAATCGAATAAAATTAAAAGTAGACCATGATGTGAGTAACTTATCATTTTGAGTTGTGAACTTGCATGTTGTGTTTATATAGGCCTAAAGGTGCGCCGCGAACATGAGCAATAGCAATTCACTTTTAATCAGCTGATGCCAAGTTTTTAATAACTATATCTTACCATTTCTTTAAAAATACAGATATAATCAGCTGATTAAAAGTGAATTGCTCATGTTCGCGGCAAGTATATCTGTACGCACCTTTATATGCCAGCGTCCATACAACATTTGAATTTGTCTATAGCAGAAAAAGTCAATGTGATCTTTTCCATTGCGACTATACTAGGGAGAGGGGTTGTAGCCCTACTTATACTTTTAGACTCCTACTGTTCAAAAATCCACGAAGCGCCACTGGTTCAGTGCAAGTGTTCCTATTGCTTTTTCCAGATTTTGTTTCTCATCTGCACGATTGATCAAGCATAACCAAGCTTGCACTTGCAAATATATACATTCAATGCGATCACACCATTTTTCTTATTGTACGAGCATGACCAGTTCCTACTTTTGACTAGAGACATGCGTTGTTGACAGTTTCTTTGAATGTACGACGAATTAAATGATATCAATCAATTTCAAATTTTCAACACATCATATTCTTTGGAACATTATACAGATCGATAACCACACACAAGAAGGTCTATTTTATATTATTATTGATTGAGCGTAGCGAGTTCCCACTTTTGACTTGAGGCATGAATCTTGTCCGTTTGTATGTTTGACGAATTGAATACTTTCATCAATCAACTTCAAATTTTCAACACTAAAGGCCAAGCCACATAAAGCATTTATTCAGACGTTTTCAGAGGAGTCGGCAGAGCAGGAAGGAACCCACACAGCACAAAAAGTTTAAAAAACGTTTAATAAATGTTTAAAATGTATAAATCCGATAAACGTTATGAAAACAACGTTTAATAAACGTTAGAAAAGTTTACTAAAATAAACGTTTACTCTATAAACGTTTAATAAACATCTAGAATGTATAATGCTGATAAACGTTATGAAAACAATGTTTGATAAACGTTAGAAATGTTTACTAAAAGAAACATTAGAAAGGTTGGTACAGTATGGAATTTTTACAGTACCTACCCAGTCAACACACTAAGTGAAAATCAAACATTTTTTTCAGAAGGTGTCTCCTCCCCCCCTCACCTTTGTAACTTAATATCTAAAAATGTCTCAATTTAGGCTTTCTAGCCAACAATTCTCAAGTGGAATTGAATTTCAACCCCTTTCTATCTTCTTCAAAAATCGTCTCCAAAACACCGTTATCAAGATAAAAATAATGTTTTGCACCAATTAAGACTGAAATTTTTGTAAGTTTTCCAAAAAAGTTCACTTCAGGCTTTTTGTTGATCAATTCGGGTTCAGAATTGCAATTCAAACACTTTTTGTCTTTTTCGAAAATCGTCTACAACGCACTGTTTACGATATAATTGACCTTTTGCGCTAAATCCAGAAGGACTTAGGAAGGAATAAATTTGCCAAATGTTTAAGTTTCCCAAAAAAGTCAAAAAATTGTATTTCTGATCAATAATTCGGATGCAGAATTGAATTTCAAACACTTTTTGTCTCTTGCGAAAATCGTCTACAACGCACTGTTGATTATATAATAGACCTTTTGCGCTAATTTTAATCCAGATAGGGACTTAGAAATAAATTTGACTGATTTTCAAGTTTCCCAAAAATGTTCGAAAAAGCAGTCTTCTATGACTAATTCGGCTGTAGAAGTGAATTTCCAGCACTTTTTTGGTATGCAAAAATCCCGTCAAACGTGCCGTTGACGGGCTACTGCCGTTAAAATTTTAAATAATTTGTAATTAATGATAAAACATTTTGAAAAAATTCAAAAAACATTTCTGTTTATATTATCAACATTGTCCTAGAATCTCAAATAATTCTAACCAAAATTGAATAAGTTATAATTATCATTTTTTCAAATTGGATTCCAGTTTATGCTTGAAAGAATGCCATTTCGATTAAAATTGAGGCGGTAGGTGCAATAAGGGCCTATAGGCCTATAAGCCCTTATTGGGGAGAACTCGGAAATGGATTCTCCATCATTTCTTCTATATAAATTTGAAGATTTCATTCAAATATCTTTTTTCTTGAGGTTGGTATAACTATTATAGCAAACCCATGTTTAAGCCCTTCTTGCAGAGAACAGCTAATTTTCCTTACTTTTGTGGTTTTATTCACTATAACTTAAGATATTACCTATTAAAAACGTTGCAATTCAGCATAGCAGTATTGTATTATCAAATACAAACCTTGTGGTACACTTGCTGTGTCTAAATCATACTCTCAAGTGTATGAACCTTTCAAATATTTGAAGCAGCTCCCTGAAGAACTTTCTTTGTTTATTGCAACAGCAGTTCCACAGGTTCCACTTAAAATAGGAAAGATCAAAGATGTCAAAGACCTCTATCCTTATTTGAAACAAGAGACGACAGTTTTATGAAGAGTTTTTTGCGAGAAGGGAAACCAACCAAGAAGCTGAAGGACAAGTACACAACTTCTCTACTGATTCAGAAGATGAAGAAAATTATGAATCTCTGGCCATGGATGTTTTTTTAAAAGACATTTACATTTTATTTTCAAATACGATAACACTCATATTTGGGGCATCATTTCAACTAATATTTGGCATCTGGTTTCAAGATTTCATTGAACCATGAACACTTTTGAAGTTTTATTTTTCATAAAGACATATAGTTTTCAGCCCAATTAACAATATTATATTAAATAGGAATAAATAAATAATTAAATTTATTAGTCTTCGGGGTGATTTACAGCATTTATTAAGGATTTTCGTTAATAGTTATATAATAGTTAAATATATTAAACAGTATTGTAATATTCATTACCTATCATGCGAGTCCTGTAACAGACATTCACTTCTAAGTAACATTATATTTTTCACCGAACCAATAACTGATCTATGGAAATGAGTGAACAACAACAAAAATATATTATCCAAGGCCCAATTCACACAGGAGTGGCGATGACACGGACGTAGCGTTCACTTTTTCAGGGTATATAAACTGATGGCCCAATGTGGCGAAACGCCATCTGTTTGCATTTAACCATATCTTTATACAGAGTGAGTCATATGGGAACCCTTCAATAAATTGGATATAAGTGGTAGATATGATACTGTAACTTTCAGGATAAGTTATTGATAAAATAATCTACCTTTTGACGTACAACTGAGTTTCAACCCCTCATAAGAGGGTGACTTAGGGGTTGTAACTCAAATATTTTTAATGTAAACACCCATTGTGTGATACATCATTTTAAAGGCCTTCTCAAAAATAGAAAAATGACATCAATAAAAATGCTATATGGTACTTTTATCCAAAATGGCGGCTGATTAAAATTTATCAATTATTTCTTAAAAAACTCAAATTTTGAATAATAGTATCATAGAACATTTTTATTGATGTCACTTTTCTAGTTTTGAGAAGGTCTTTAAAATGATGTATCACACAATGGGTGTTTACGTTCAAAATATTTGATTTACAACCCCTCATTTTTTTTAAAAACTAAAACTTCAATTAGCCGCCATTTTGGATACAAGTATCATAATATGTTTTTTGTGCAGTGTGACAAAAACAATATTTTCTCGTGACTTTGGACTAAGCATGGTGGAACTATTGGACACTAGCCATAATATAGTACTGACAAATATTTGCACGATTCTTGGTGATGAATTTTAACACTTGATTTGATTTGTTTCAGTTGTTAGCCAGATTAATTCAGATAATAGTTTGAAGCACAGCACAATCATCAGAATGTAAAGAAAATCAGATTACGTACGAGTAGAATGTTATGACACTGTATTTTTCACATTTTTTATTTTTTGCCAAAAGTGAGATAAACATAATGCTGCAGTTGAAAAGATAAAAATCAAAAAGAGTATTACAATATGGTCGTTCTTATATGCTCTCACTAAACAATAAAATTCACACTCTTCCCGTAAGCTATTGTCAAATATATCCATTCATTGATCTCTTGTTTAAATAATTTGAGTAAAAGCACATTCAAATAGCTAACCTTTTGTAAATATGTTGCTCTACAGGCAAATGAATTATTACTTGTAAACTTTTGGAAGTTGATATGAGTTCATTTTGAATACGTTTTGAAAAAATAAAAACTTGGTAAGATTGATTTCAAAAATATTCGCACTCCAAGTAGTTAAATCATTCTAATCAATTTATTGAAACTGTACAGTCTGTAATATGCAATAATGGATTGTTAGTGATGGGATGCAATAAGAAAAATGCAGCATTTCAGTAATGACTAGTAATAAAACTCACCAATCCTGACATGCTTGTTGGGCTTATAAGTCATCCATTCATAGACTTCATCCGAAATACAAAGGGTGTTCCACTTTTTACACAGATTGGCAATGGTTGTTAATTCGTCTACGGTGAAAACTTTACCCAGAGGATTGAGGGGTGTATTTAGAATTATTGCCTTTGTATTCGAGTTGAATTTAGACGCGAGTTCATCTGGGTCCAAAACCCAATCAGCAGATGTAGTTGGCCCATTGCCAGTAGTTGATTTCTGTAATAATTATGATAATTATTAAGAGATGAAGATGTGTCGAACTATATCAAACTATAGATATTTCCTGTAGCCAACAATTAATCAAGTTGAAATTAATCAATTAATATAATGATAATATTAAGCTGTTTTTAGCTGATAATATTATTTAGCTATTTATCTGGTTTGCTTAAGGTAGCTTATTGCTTCAATAAATGTTTTTCTATTCTAGCAGTTTCTAAGTAAAAATATTTCTAGGATAACACACCTTTATTCATAAATATAAATGATGGAATATCTGTTTCCAGATATTTTCAGATTGGTTGTCGAGTATTTTGAAAAAGATGTAGTCCATCCAAATATGCTGGCATAATTTAATAGAATGTAGCAGATTGTGAAGTGGAAGTGCAATGAAAGTGAGCGAATGAAGAATGAAATTACCGGCCGCAATGGTATATAGACGGGTTTGCCTCCAGCTGCTAGCACCATGGGTTCGTAGCAATCGAAAAAGGGCTCGATGATAATGAACTCATCGCCGGGTCTGGTGTGACCGCCTATGCTGCTGAATAGAGCCTCGTAAGCACCGCTCGTAACCAGAATCTCAGAAAATGCATCGATCGGCCGTCCAATCAATTTCGAATACAATTTGCTCAGAGCGTTCACCAATCTCACATGGCCCTGCAACGTGAGAAATTATTTTTAAAAAACAAGAAAAAACAAACGAAATCTAGAATCAAAAACTTAAAGCAATAAATAGAGATAAAGAAAATTCAGTAGTGACAGATGAATAAACAGAGAAAAGACAAATGATAAAATAATAAAACATTATAAATTCACATAAATGTAATTACAAATTTAAGACCCGGTTTATTCCGAGCTCGGGATTTAGTTAAGTTCTAGACTTTATCTGGCTTTAAACTCTGGAGTCAGAAAATTGGCTTTTTTGAAATTATAGTAAGGATTATAAACAGGCTCAGGTGATGTATAACTTCTCATGATGAAATTTATAGAAAGACAAGGATGATGAACGTCTTCAGGAAGCAAGGGATCATCATTGCGCAAAACTGTGATGGGAAAATTACCAAGAACTAGGTCTAATGTTTTAAAACTGGAATTTAAAATATTATTGAACGATTTCATATCAAAGAAAGACATGAAATTATCTAATTTTCTACATTTAATCGAACCATTTATAAAATCATATGTACTACCAGAAATTTCGCTGATATTGAAATCACCAACAACTAAAAGAGATGAACAAACATTATGAACCCCTTCCACATCATCAAAAAACTCATCATAATCGGTCACTGATTTTAAAAGATGAGGATTTTATTCAATTATGGGAAAGATTGATTATGAAATTGAAAATAGATTATTATTTTGACATGACAATGTCTTATAAATTGGTTTGTTGACGTGACAACGTCTTATAAATTGGTTTGCCGGGTGACACTTCAAGAAACTGTGTTACGTTCCCACGTTATGCGCTCACAATGAGAGCGAGTGAGAGCGTTCGTTTCGGTTCACGGTCGTCTGGAAAGAGCACAAATAGGAGCAGTGGAGAGCAACGCAGCATTCCGAAGGCATTCACCTGGAGAGAGAGTGAAACGGAGCAGTCAACCTGCGCAGGCCGCAAGCCATCTCCTGCGACTGCGCCTGCTTAGGTGAATAAGTGAATAGGTTATGTTATGTTGTAGTAATCACAATGTTGTGGTTCAGTGCGAGATTCTTTGTTTAAATTAATGTTTTGAATATAATTCTTTGTATAAATAAATGTTTTGAATTGTTACTATTATTTCATCCTTCTTCCTACTATACGAATGAATATTCACATTAAAATTATTTTACCACTCAAGTCGTTGTCACGTAAAACTTTCGCCCATATACCGACTTTACAGGCAACCATGCAATTTTTTTTATTATGAATTTACTCAGAAATACGTTTTAAACTGATATTACGACTGTATTAAAAAAAAATCTGTAACTTAAGTAAGATTAATATAGGATTAGTTCAATTGTTTGGATCCAGTTAAAATAAATTTTAAAATGAGTTTATCAACTAGAGAAATTTACGTTAGTTCAAGGATTGTTAATGAATGATAATAATTAATTACTGTATTAGACTAGCATTTACTAAATGTTTTTGAGATTGAAGGTTATTTTAATATTTAATGACGCGAATATATTAAGCTATTGAGTTATAATTAAGGTTATGAACACAATATTCTACGTTAACTCCTGAAAGCAAGAAACGAAAGGAAAACAGGCTATCTTATCTGGAACGGAGCTGCTCCAAAAACACAACCGTCCGCTACCACTGACTCCAATCAACTGTCGTGTGTCTCCTGTTTTAATTCATCTTTTAAACTTTAAAGTGTTTTCTGTTATGTGCTATGAATGTAAGTAGGCTATATACTTATAGTATGTATAGTCTATCTAATGTGAATAGTTTATTGAGGCCCAGTTCACTTCTTATTTATTCAAAGTCCAAACTATGTATTATCATTCATGATTAACTCCACTTTATCTCCAAAATGGATATATATTGAAAGATTAAATATGTTTATTTTTTCAGGTACCATTTACAAACAAAATATTGAAGAGAATGTGCTCAAAAGGAAATGCATATGAATTCTTTTTTGTTGACCAGGATGGAAAAATTCTTTGGAACCCATAGTTAGAATTAGTTAGGTAAGATAAAATTCCACTCATTTTTTAAAATTTATATAGGCGATGTCATTTTATACAGTTTCCCATTTTTTCAAAAAGTTTATCCACTTCGATGTTTTATTATCGATTTGATGTTAGTTATTCAAATAGTAAGACATAACTATGGTATGTGACTAAAATAACTGAAAAACTGACTGAATTTTGAAATCATTGATAGCTTACAGTATACAATATTTCGAAACAACGTGAAACCACATGAGATCAAGATGGACAGTTGAGAAGAGTGTTTAAAAAACAATGTATTCACTTATCATTCAGGGAATAGAGCTGTTCATAATATTTGGGATTCCTTCCATGAAGAAATAATTTATGTATCAGAATCTAATAATGTGATAACATTAAATCAATAATTTGATGTTAAAATGTTATCACATTATTCGATTTTGTTACATAAATTTCTTTATGGAAGGAATTCCAAATATTATGAACAGCTCCATTCCCTGAATGATAAGTGAATACATTGTTTTTAAAACAATCTTCTCAAATGTCCATCTTGACCTTGAGTGAATGTTGAACTTTATGAAAGACCATACATTAGAACTATGAATAGATGACTTCAAAAATTCACTCAGCAAGTGCTGGTAGAAAACACTGAATAATAGCTTTAATGACAGTGATTCCACCTTTTAAAATTAATGATTGATTCATGAAATACCTGCATTATTTTGAGAGATTTATGTATTTACAGTTTGGTATTTATTTTCAAATCACTTAGTTCTACTTATAATGTTGTAGATAATCATCATTTCAGATGAAGCAATTAATTTATTGATTATTCCCATTTGTTTCATTGAACTTGTTTCTCTGAATTTAGAACTAATAATTACTTTATGCAGTACATTTTGGAAGAGTTTAGTAAACCAAACGGTCGAGAAGTAGGCCTACTGACCACAGAAATAAATGAATTGTTCATGGTATCCAAAAATATGTTGTTCACCAACAAGTTCTTTTGACCTTGGGGCACACTGATTAATCCCAATTCCTGCATGGAGATTTATTTATTTATTCAATCAATCATTCAGAATTACACAACTTTCAGATTGATGCTAATAATAATTCAACTGATTGTTGGTTTATTAGAATGTCTCATATAATATTACTTTGTCATTATTGGGGGGTTTCTTCCCAAGAAATATAATTAAAAACTTATACAGATTACAAACAATCAATTTCAGAATTCACTTTGCAAAGTTTTTTTATAATGAATAATAAATAATTATCAATAACTTTTTGATTTCAGGCCTAGCGGTGTACCAGCCAGAAGTAGAGGATGACAAAGAAAATCAACTATGAATAATATTCAATGGATATGATTCATGTATGATGTAGTAGCCTACAGAAGAAAGAGATGGACTAATCTAAGAAATATATTCATTTTTTAGTTCATCTTGATGTGTTCATTTCATGTTATTCATAATAATATCTTCTTTTTCTGATCGCTCCTGCTAACTGCTCCAATTCAGGTAGTTTTGAAGAAAACAGCAAGTGACATGAAGCTGATAAAATGAGTTTTGATGGTTTATACTTGAGGGATTTTTAAAATTATATTCAACCCAACAGCATCGAACTCTTATTAACAACTTTATTGGTTCTGTATGGATTCTACTTTTTTGGAAATAATAACATTATTTAACATTGCTGACTAGCAAATGCTAGAGGTAACGTGTAGTTAAATAATAGACTTGAATTGGATATAAAATGGGTATCACAATTATGTATTGCATTAAGAATTAAGTAATAGTACTTATGCATTGAAGGGGTAATAATTCTTTGAATATGAAAAATAACTCTAGCAAAAGTTGAAAATATTATGTTCCAAGCCACATCAAATATAATCACTTTCAATTCTACCTTCTAGGATATATTTCCAAGGTTTTGATTAAAATTAATAAGCTTTTAGAACATTAAAGTAAATAAGGAGTTTGAATGGCTACTCTAGATCTAATTAATACTCTAATGAAGTATTAATTTTAATAGGGCAACTTTAATGTTTAACTACCATATAGAAAATAACTAGTAGGCCTACCCTAAAATATTCAAAATATAAGCATGAACATGTAGTTTCTAATTATGTCATTGTCAAGAGAGTCCTTATTGAACAAGTCGAAACTGATCATGTTTCATTTTGGAATATCACAAGGGTACTAGTTACCTTCTATAATTAATAGATATTTATCCATTTTAAAATAGGCTATGTTTTTTTTTAAAGTAGGCTACCATAACAGAACCTGTTTATTCTAGCAAGATATAGTTATCTCAACAATAATTATTATTAGAATTAGTTCGCCTGTTTGAATACACTTTGTACATGTCATATGTGTTACCGTAATCTATAATAATGATAATTTTTAATATTCGTATAGCTTTTACTGGTGAGGAGTCCCTAATTGAACCTTGCCTGAAAAGGCATATTGATTTAGGCAGGCAATGGGCCTCACGATTCTTATTTAAGTATATCAGCCGGGACCGTAACTATCCAATGATCAAAAAGGGGACTGCTAAAATAAAATTGCCTAAAAAACGTTTACACTATTTATTTCTTTTGGTCTAATATAACACGTAGATTCCAAAAATGCCAAAAGTAAAGCACTCATTTATTAATTTGATTTTTTTTCGATAGAGCTTCAATAGGCCTTTGAAGTTGAATACGGTACTCATAGTAGGTAGGCCTACCTATACACGATGTGATTCAAAGAACATGCATTGACTCTGAAGGCAATTGATTCTAGTTAATAAAATAATTATAATAATATATTATTAATAATGGAATGCTTCTAGTTAATAAAATAATATCTTATTAATAATGAAATACAATCAGTTACTTCAAATAATTCACCCTTACAAATTTCAAGCATAGGAAATGAGAAGTTAACTCTTTGATTGACATGCCTATAAAGCATAAAATTTAGCATAATTGAAGTAACTAATAATTGTGGAAAAGTTATCCGAGTTATAAAAAGCAATTTATTCACTTTATTGAATTAAATATCCAATAATCATTTTAGAATTACCTTTTGGACAACCCAAAAAGTTCATTACCCATAACACATAAAGCAAAATTCATGTTACTGTTACTGTTTCTGCCCGCTTGGGCATAACATAAAAATAACAATAGAAACACTCACACTGAACGACGGTTGCACTTGCTGGTTACGTTCAGTGCTAGGGCGATTCCTCCATGTAGGAAGTGAGGAATAATAATAATAATGTCTTCATAGTGTATCTATAGGTTATAGGAGCATGCGAATACCTATCAAAATATTATAGAAAATACGGAATTGAAAGATACGGAGCAGTAAGGTTTTGCAACATAAGAAGGCTTGTAGCATTGTAGGAAGTCTCATCTATTCCTACAATTCGACACTAGCGCTGCGCTACATGCTAAGTGGACGCGGAAGGAACTACTCGTATATGAATGATTGAATAAGGCCCTTTTTAAGTAGCTCCTCAACCACATGGATTATCGAAACGAAATAATCGATATTTGATCCAATCGATTGACTTGCCGACAATGTTTCTGCTTTCTGCAAGACCTAATGAAGTCTCCATATGGACACGGACAATATTTCAATGTAAATAGTTTGGAGGCTGAGTTGTCGTAATTTACTCCTCTTCTTCCATCATTAACTGCATTTCTAAATTGAGTGACTATTTAGTGGACAAATATTTAACAGGGACATTCATTGAAAAAGCAGGAGTGATCCGTGGTCTAGTGGATAGAGTGCTTGCGTGGCAGCACAGAGATCCCGGGCTCAATCCCTCTCATAACCAAAAGGTTTTTAACCAGATCACTCCCATGTTATCGGATGGGCACATTAAACTGTCGGTCCCGGCTGAAGTATGACAGTCGTAAGGTCCATTCACGGCTTAAATTATATATTCAGGCGGTGGGACCTTCCCGCAAGGGACTCCCCACCAACAAAAGCCATACGAATTTACTTTTTTTTATTGAAGAAGCAGACTAATTCATCTAGTGCTCACTATCCCAGCTACAAAGTGCTTCTGCCGAACGCACCTTTTCGGCTCTTAAATGCATAAAAAAAACACTAGGAATTCAACCATCAAAATCGACTCAATGGACTAGCTTCCCTGTGTATTGAAGAACAGTATTTCAAGAAATTGATGACAGAAAAAAAATTCTACGACTCTGTCACCAAAATGTTTGCTTCAAAGAAGGATCGATGAATCGAATAAAATTAAAAGTAGACCATGATGTGAGTAACTTATCATTTTGAGTTGTGAACTTGCATGTTGTGTTTATATAGGCCTAAAGGTGCGCCGCGAACATGAGCAATAGCAATTCACTTTTAATCAGCTGATGCCAAGTTTTTAATAACTATATCTTACCATTTCTTTAAAAATACAGATATAATCAGCTGATTAAAAGTGAATTGCTCATGTTCGCGGCAAGTATATCTGTACGCACCTTTATATGCCAGCGTCCATACAACATTTGAATTTGTCTATAGCAGAAAAAGTCAATGTGATCTTTTCCATTGCGACTATACTAGGGAGAGGGGTTGTAGCCCTACTTATACTTTTAGACTCCTACTGTTCAAAAATCCACGAAGCGCCACTGGTTCAGTGCAAGTGTTCCTATTGCTTTTTCCAGATTTTGTTTCTCATCTGCACGATTGATCAAGCATAACCAAGCTTGCACTTGCAAATATATACATTCAATGCGATCACACCATTTTTCTTATTGTACGAGCATGACCAGTTCCTACTTTTGACTAGAGACATGCGTTGTTGACAGTTTCTTTGAATGTACGACGAATTAAATGATATCAATCAATTTCAAATTTTCAACACATCATATTCTTTGGAACATTATACAGATCGATAACCACACACAAGAAGGTCTATTTTATATTATTATTGATTGAGCGTAGCGAGTTCCCACTTTTGACTTGAGGCATGAATCTTGTCCGTTTGTATGTTTGACGAATTGAATACTTTCATCAATCAACTTCAAATTTTCAACACTAAAGGCCAAGCCACATAAAGCATTTATTCAGACGTTTTCAGAGGAGTCGGCAGAGCAGGAAGGAACCCACACAGCACAAAAAGTTTAAAAAACGTTTAATAAATGTTTAAAATGTATAAATCCGATAAACGTTATGAAAACAACGTTTAATAAACGTTAGAAAAGTTTACTAAAATAAACGTTTACTCTATAAACGTTTAATAAACATCTAGAATGTATAATGCTGATAAACGTTATGAAAACAATGTTTGATAAACGTTAGAAATGTTTACTAAAAGAAACATTAGAAAGGTTGGTACAGTATGGAATTTTTACAGTACCTACCCAGTCAACACACTAAGTGAAAATCAAACATTTTTTTCAGAAGGTGTCTCCTCCCCCCCTCACCTTTGTAACTTAATATCTAAAAATGTCTCAATTTAGGCTTTCTAGCCAACAATTCTCAAGTGGAATTGAATTTCAACCCCTTTCTATCTTCTTCAAAAATCGTCTCCAAAACACCGTTATCGAGATAAAAATAATGTTTTGCACCAATTAAGACTGAAATTTTTGTAAGTTTTCCAAAAAAGTTCACTTCAGGCTTTTTGTTGATCAATTCGGGTTCAGAATTGCAATTCAAACACTTTTTGTCTTTTTCGAAAATCGTCTACAACGCACTGTTTACGATATAATTGACCTTTTGCGCTAAATCCAGAAGGACTTAGGAAGGAATAAATTTGCCAAATGTTTAAGTTTCCCAAAAAAGTCAAAAAATTGTATTTCTGATCAATAATTCGGATGCAGAATTGAATTTCAAACACTTTTTGTCTCTTGCGAAAATCGTCTACAACGCACTGTTGATTATATAATAGACCTTTTGCGCTAATTTTAATCCAGATAGGGACTTAGAAATAAATTTGACTGATTTTCAAGTTTCCCAAAAATGTTCGAAAAAGCAGTCTTCTATGACTAATTCGGCTGTAGAAGTGAATTTCCAGCACTTTTTTGGTATGCAAAAATCCCGTCAAACGTGCCGTTGACGGGCTACTGCCGTTAAAATTTTAAATAATTTGTAATTAATGATAAAACATTTTGA
>NC_052519.1:5381802-5415599 GCF_014356525.2 Nilaparvata lugens
CTAGACAGCATAATTTGGATTCTGATCAGGTACAAGAGTTGTTTCTGAAAAGAATGTTCAGTGGAAGGATTTTAGGCCACGCCCCTCATCTCCTATTGATCTTGTGCAGAACTCTCAAATATACACTACTGGAAGCTCCCCGTTACCTAGGAGTCAGACTTGATAGATCCCTCACATATCGACAACATCTGCAGGGGTTGAGAGATAAACTGAAGACAAGGCTAAATATCATCAGCAAACTTGTGGGAACAACCTGGGGTTGTGACATGAATGCCCTTCGAACATCAAGTCTTGCACTTCTGTACAGTACAGGGGAGTACTGCTCTTCTGTCTGGGCTCGCAGCAGACATGTTGAGAAAATTGATACAGTTTTCAATGAAACTATGAGGGAGATTAGTGGGTCATTGAGACCAACAGAGACTGAGTGGTTGCCTGTGCTTAGTAACATCATGCCTCCAGATCTCAGAAGGTTGGAGAAGATGAACAAGTTCATTTCCCAGTTACAACACATTCATGAGGATCTCCCAGTCTCTAGAGATTTGGCTTACCCTCCACCAAGGCGCCTCAAGTCAAGAAGATACTTGAGACTTGATGAGCAGGAGGAAATTAGAAGTGCAAGGGAGTTATGGAGACTGAGATGGTTGCAGGGAGAGGTCAGGAACAAAGGCCTTGTGGATGACCGTAATAACATTGTTCCTGGCACCCAGCTGAGACGTAGAGAGTGGTGTGGCCTTAACCGGTTCAGGACGCAGGTGGGAAGGTGTGCTGAGCTGATGACAGCATGGGGATACACATCTGATCCTCTGTGCCAATGTGGACAAATCCAATCAATGAACCACCTAATATCTGAGTGTCCACAACACTCCTAAGTTGGAGGCTGTCGGCCCTCCATGATGATGGAGAAGATGCGTGTCAGTGGCTCCAGAACATTCTAAATTCTATTGGTATTTGAAATATTAAGTGTAAAATTATGTTTTTTTTTCTAATTTTGGCCTATGTATGCATATGCATATATATATATATATATATATATATATATATATATATATATATATATATAATATATATATACATAATTGCCACATTCTAATTGGTCCATAGATACAAAGCATCCACTACCCTGGAAGTTACAAGTTTATCAACTATTGCAGTTGATGGTGATGTGAAGAATATAACGTTGAATAATTCGTATCAAGAGAGTCAAGTTCATTCAATGAAATAAGCCTGCTTTAAACAAACTTGCCTAAGCTATTTTTTCAAGTGCAATCTAAACTTTTTAAAAATTATCTTCAAATTAAATTAGAGTATGGCTTTTACAAATATTATAAAATAGTCATAACCTTGATCATTGAAAAATTAAATATGTTTTGAGGTATTCAGAAATTTATTCTTACTGGTGAAACATTTTTTAGAAATACCAAATCAAATATTAATTTCAATATTTATTTACTAACCATACACCGTTTCCCACAGTTTTGTAACGATCGGGCAGCTGAAATTTCTCCTTGGACATATTGGATGATAGTTTACGAGCAGCCACTGTCTCAAATAAACTCGAAGACACCAATAACCGCCTCGCCAAACTTCTAAAACAGCAGTCAGCAATTAGCATCTACGACAAAAAGTAATTAATATTATCAGACTATTACTGCTCGTCTGAAATATGCGACATTTTAATATCTCTTCACGCCGTTTGACAAAGATAAGAAACAACTGTTGAACTTTATTTGACAAATAACAGTGAGTGACATAATCCATGTTTATATAATTATCAAAATAATCTATTGATAACAATATGATTATATCAACGTATTAAAATAATAATCTAGATAAGAGGCATTAAATTTGAAACGACTTTCAATTAATTGTGATAAATAAAAAGCCTAAGTTGTATTATAAATTATGAAGCACTATTAATTACATATATTCGTAGACTCACTTGATTGTTCAACCAAATTTAGCATTACTGACAAAAAATGTTACCGTACCGTATTGTGTTATAAATATCAAAAGTCTAATATAGAAACATTAAAATACTGTGGAAACAATTAAATTCATAAAAAAAGGCAAATGTGAATTATACTTTGCTAGAGAAAAGTATGTTCTGTCTTATCAGTCCCACTTATCAATGAATTACTTGAAACACATTGAAGATAATATTGAACATAGTTATTAGTTATGTCAACCACAGTCAAATGTTTTAAGAATAAAATTGAAATAAATGAGATCAGAGGTTAGGCTTTTTGATCAGCGGCAGCGCACAGCTGATCAAAAATTAGGTGACATTTCGGGATGCTCAAAAGTGGGTCGACGACAAAGTGGGTCGATACACATTTGAGACCGACGACAAACTGGGCTAACGACAAATGCGGTCAGCGACAGAGTGGGTCACATTCCTGAGGTGACCGCATTAGTTGTGTCAAGAGGCGACAAATGCGGTCGATTTTCATTCCTGCACCTCCCGACAAATGCGGTCAGCGACAGAGTGGGTCACATTCCTGAGCTGACCGCAATTGTCGTGTCATGAGGCGTCAAATGCGGTCGATTTTCATTTCTGCACCTCCCGACAAATGCGGTCAGCGACAGAGTGGGTCACATTACTGAGGTGACCGCATTTGTCGTGTCATGAGGCGACAAATGCGGTCGATTTTGATTTCTACACCTCCCGACAGATGCGGTCAGCGACAGAGTGGGTCATTTTTTATCGATATATCGAAATGTTCGATTTTCATTTCTTCCTATCGATTTCAAAACGTCCTTACATTCATTTTTAGGATTGGCAACCCTGTTTCTAATCATTCCTTACCATGTTGTTTGTTGTGAACAAATGTGATATGTGAATAGTTAAAGGAAAGTAGTGCTATAAAATAGGAGTTGATTCAATGACTTTGTTTTCTAGTGAGCTGAATTCTGTGTAGGCTAATTTATTTATTAAAAAATTATTAATAATTTGTTTTTGTTAATGTGTAACGTTATGTGCAAGTCAATTCAAATGTCTCAAAAATGTAACTCAACTTTAGTGGGAATTTAGCCTTGTTTTTCAAATTGTAGTTTATGAATTGGGTAGGTTGTTCAATACAAAACACCAAATTTATATTAATTAACAATAAATATTATGGTATTTGTACTCAATTGATATTGATGATCTTACCTTTATATTTGCTCACTTTTCTGTACAAACCTTTGTACAAATTGAGTAATAAACAATACAAATGAATGTAATTGGGGAATAGGAGTTATTATGTTCAGAATGTCCTATTCCCTCATTACATTCATTTTCGCCATTGCAAATGGATTGAGAATAAATAGTCTAATAAAAATAAATGTAATTGGGGAATAGGAGTTCTTATGTTCAGTTTTGTCCTATTCCTTCATTACATTTATTTTTGCAATTATTGCGAATGGATAGAGGAATAGATGATGAAGATGATTGAAATGAGGTTTCTTCTTCGTCTTTCTCTTCTTCTTCTTCTCTTCTTCTTCTTCTTCTTCTTCTTCTTCTTCTTCTTCTTCTTCTTCTTCTCTTCTTCTTCTTCTTCTTCTTCTTCTTCTTTCAAGCTGAGAATATTGTTACATTTAAAGCTGGGTTTTCGTTTGTGCGTAAATGCCGTCGGTCGGACCGTCGACCATAAGGCTAGTTTCACACTCATTCGGTTCGTTTCGTTTTCGGCGAATTCCGATAAGTGTGAAACGGTAATTCGGTTTGAATTCGGTACCGAATAGAAACCGCATAGAACCGAACGCCCACTTGACTCTAATAAATTCCATCACGTTTCAATTCGTTGCTAGCGAGAGGCTACTTTCACACACTTTCGGTTCATTTCGTTTTCGGCAAATTCCGATAAATTGCAAATGATGATTCGGTTTGAATTCGGTACCGAATAGCTACCGCATAGCACCGAACGCTCCCGTCGACACGAATAGGTTTCATTAAATTCGAAATCGTTGCTAGGGAAACAGGAGAAAACAAAGTCTTTTTCGCCCCACTTGGATGTAGGTAATGAGCTGGTTTACGTGCGTCATATGGAGGCCGAAAGTGATTGTTTTCTGACCAGGCCGGTAAAATTTTTACGGCCCTAGGGCTGTAAAATAACCTTGAAGTCAGCTGACTCTGATTTGATGTGAACGTGTTTACAAAATAGTTTATGAAACGGAATCAGTTTATGCTTCTAGAATTGAATAAAGTTTTTGCAATAAGATACTATCATTTTATTTGGATGAATGAAATACAAATAATGAGATATTATAAACTATTCAAATTCAATTTTCAGAGTATAATGGAATCTAACCTCAAACCTCCTAGTACAGCGTTTATCATGGAACATGGTGGATAAACGGAATCATTTTATGCTTTTAGAATTCAATAAAGTATTCTGTAATAATATACTATCATTTTATTTGGATGAATAAAATACAGATAAGATATATATTATAAACTATTCAAATAATTCTATTTTCAGAGTAGGATAGAACTTCTAACCTAAACTTCCATTGACATTCAGATTGGCCAAATTTCAAGTGTGCTAAAACAGCTGATCAAAAACTTTCCATTGACATTCAGATTGGCCAAATTTCAAGTGTGCTAAAACAGCTGGACAAAAACTTTTCATTCTTTGTGTTTATCATTCAATAATCAAAACATTTATAATAATATCATCTTATTGTCATTTGGAAGAATAAAAAGTATAAACTCAACCTCTTACATATAATTGAACATAATCTTTTAGGTTATTTAGACAAATCAGAATAAAAAATAAAAATACTTGGACAATTTCTTGATATTCAGATTACCTCAGATTTGCTAGAGCTATGACTTTCCACTTTTGCTTTCGGAAGTGCTTATAATAGACAATTATTCTCATATATATATTGTTTATTTTCCTGTGTGGCGAAAAATAAACGTTCTCACCATGGGCAAAAATGTTTTTTCCGGCTCTCAATCTTTTCTAGTCCTCGGCCTACGGCCTCGGACTTGAAAACCGATTTCGAGCCAGAAAAGTCCCATTTTCGGCCCTAGGTGCGAAATATACTATTACACACGCTTGCCTTTTTTGTTTTTATTTTAACCTGATATCGTGATTATCTGTTTCAAAATTTTCCAAGTCAAAATCATATGGTCAATTCATTTCTGATAATTCACAGAAACATTTTTTCTCAATGAATATTTTGCTAGAAAAATATGAAAGATATAAATTAAAACTTAGGGAGAATTTATATTTTTCCACAAATATTACATGATTTCATCAGTGGAGAGAAGAGATGAAGTTTTTTATACCATGTGTCAAAACAAGGAACAAATTTTCAATTGAAAAAAATAATCTCTCTGAACTTCCAAAATTAACATAATCAAAAAGAAACTATTCAAATAATTCAGATTTTTCAATTAACTTTAAAATTCTGTTGTTCAAGAAATAACATCTTACAATTTAACACCAACTGTTATATTTAAATATACCAGCATGAACTGTGAAAATCCAAACACAGCTGTGTTTGAGAAGAAAATACCTAATTTGAACCTGACATTTATGAAACTTCACACTCACACAAACACACATACCTTCTTCAGAGATTTTGTACTTCTTCTAGCCAAACCTATTTTTTATAGGAACGGATAATGGATTCTGAAGTTACCAGGCTATCCTGCCGAGCCTTTTAATGAATATGTTTGTCAATGTTGAGACATTTCGAGCAGAAAACATGACATTTTCGACATGCTAGAAACTTTTTTATTTCAAAAGATAAAGTGGTGGTGAAAGCGAGAAAATTTCTCAGAAGTAATTGAAATTATTTTTACAGTTGTCAAAAGTATTCGAAATTAGTGGAAGTAGTGGAAGAGCGAAATTGTCAATCTTTCGTAAAAGAGCTCTCCCCTAATGAAAAATCTATTCACAGTTACAGGCTTCCGTAACTAATTGATTGTTGTAGGTTTAGGGACTGGCCTAAAAATGTTAATAGCCCTGCTGGAAAGTTTTTAGTGCTAGACACTGTGAGAAGATTCACTTTGAACTGTCAGCATTCCTTATGAATAACATCAATGCTTCCCATTCAGTCAATGCTGACCGAGTCAGGTACTCTATTAGGTAGTTCACTTTCAGCAGTCAGTATTGCTAGTGAATAGCATCAATGTTTCACCTTCAACTAATGCTGACACTGTCTCACTGTAAAGCTGCTTCACACTGTGTGTCAGGTACCTTGTAAATAACATCAGAGCTTGTCACGTTAAACTAATGCTCACATTTAGACTGAATCTCACTATAGAACAGCTTGGTTGAGTGTCAGCATACCTCGTGGATGATATCAATGCTGTTTCCGTTCAATTAATGCTGACAGTTCAAGATGAACGTCACCATAGAGTAGCTTGGTTGTGTGTCAGCATACTTCTGAATAGCATCAACGCTGTTACCTTCCAACTAATGCTGACAGTTTAAAGTGAATCCCACTATAAAGCAGTAGCAAATAGTAGCAAGGAAATTTGGACGAATGTTGCTTCTACAGTCGCCCGTTTGTATGTCTCAGGATGTTACAATATACTGGCTTATACACTAATTTACAATAAATGACAGTATTGCTAATTTGATGTTAAATTCCTACGCATAACAACGCCCCATGATTCTGAGAGAAGAGGTATTCAAGAGAAAAACAAATAATCGCGATGTTTCCGATTTCATAAAACAAGTTCAACTCCCTTCTAATCCTTCAACCCTGGAACTTTTTAAGCACTACTGGCATATTGGGGATGATATTCTACTTTAAAATCTGACGTTAAACTGGAAATTTGAAAAAGTTGCAATTTTACACGATTTGGAAACCATGTAATTTCTTCCGATGGAGAGCCAAGTCTCAACTCATTCTACACGCATAACAACTCCCCATGATTATGAGAGAAGAGGTTTCAAAAGGAAACAAATAATCGCGATGTTTCCAATTTCATAAAACAAGTTTAATTCCCTTCTAATCCTTCAACCCTGGAACTTTTTTAACACTACTGGCATGTTGAGGATGATATTCTACTTTGAAATCTGACGTTGAATTGGAAGTTTGAAAAAATTGCAATTTTATACGATTTGGAAACCTTGTAATTTCTTCCGATGGAGAGCCTAGTCTCAACTTATTCTACACAGAATATATTATTGTTTATTCAGTTATTGAGTATTCATTGACAAGAGGTAGGCGCATTCAAAAAGCATCGACAAATACATACATCTTAAATAAAAAACGAAACTCGATCATTTTTACATGGTCATAGTTGTCAGAAATGAGATTTAGAATTTACGGTTGACGGCTGTTACAACCTTGGTGGGACAGTTTCTGTATTGTATACTACAGAGTGCCTTGTAAATCTCTGAGAATACTACAAGGTTTTATAGTACCTACCCATTGCAACAAACAGAAAAGTACCCACAAACTTTCAGAAATTCTTTGTTATTGAGATAACAATAACAATTTCTTAATCTGATCAATAACAAATTCTTTGTTATTGATCAAGATAGCGGAATATTGCACCTTTTTCTCCAAATTTATAATTATATAATTTTGTAAGGGTTAAACGAGGGTACTAAAATGTTTAATCCCTATGTAGAATCAGTTGAGGAATCCAATATGAAACAATTATGTTCTCTTCATAGAAACTATGGAATCAACATTGTATGACTATACACTTAATCTGCAGTTAGCTTATAATATTATTGTCTAGCGTAGGAATGAAAGATATCCAAAACAAATAGGTATACAAAATATAAATAATCAACGATTGTATTATATAATGGGATTAGAATAATAGAATATCCAAATATACTTGTAATTGACTAGAAAGATTCTCTATTACATTTTGATACTCTAGTTTTGGATATCTTCCAAACCCATTGATTACAGTCCTATCATTTCATTGTTTATGATGTTTGTACTTGAATTCACTGATAAGAACCTCTGTTGTCAGTATGTCTTGAAGGATATTCGATTTTGATGTTGGCATATTTCATACACCAACTCTAACAGCCATTAGCCGTTTTCACACCGATATCTCGCCGACAAGACACACAGACAGGATTTCCTTTGATGGACAGTATAAGAGTAGACTGTGGTTTATAACTGCGCGAGGTCTACTGTTCACAGAACTACTAGTATAATAGGATATTGGTACATGAAAATATAATCAATTAATAAACACAATGTATTTAGAAGGGATTATATACAGGGTGATTCTTAATTATGGTAAAATAATTTAATACGTGATATTAGAGGTAAAAATAAGAAAAAAAGTTCTTATAAACATATATCCATAAACGCTTCATTAGCGAGCTATACAGAGTGAAAGATTTCGCCCGAATTCAGTTCCTCTGGTGAAATACACCGATGCTGAATTGTTTGGCGACTAGTTCTTGGAAAACTTATGCTGGATTCTTATGGAAAAATATCTGAAAAATTGAATAAAACTAGTCTGGATGCTGTAGTGTGAGTAGTTTTTGAGAAAGAAGTTGAAATATGCAAAAAATCTAAGTAGAAAAACACTGACTTCTACGTTTGATGCCTAATAACTTTTTTTAATGACCAGTAAACAAATAATTTTTCGCAATAAAAATTGTAGAGAATTTAATTCTGAGAAGAATCATGTAAGCTGTGTGAACTAAATTTGAATAAAATGTATCATTATGTAGTAAATTACACCACAAAAATTTACTGTTTTATGAGGAGAGGGCTAATAACTCATAGGTTGTAGCTGTTTGCAAATAGAATATCCGGTTTTTTATGAAAAGTTTGATTCTTATATGAATGTAACATATCTAAATGACATTTAACTTATACCAAAAGACTAAAGATGATGTTCAAAGTTACCTCCGTTGTTCTGAATGCATATGTAATAGCCTACAAGTTTCATTTGTAACATTTTTCCATATCTCTTTTAGTTTTCTAGGTTCGAGGACTCGAAAGTGTCACATTTCAAGAAAAACCGTTCCGGCTCCGATTTTTTAATCTTTTTTGCCTTATAACATTTTAAACGATTGATTGAAAAAATTCGTGCTAATCATGAGCTCATAGAAAATAATATTCTCTTCAATTCCATGTATTATTTCATTATTTTACGCATCTCCCCACGATTGCTACAGCCATAATAGAGTTGAGTGTAAAATCTTCAGTGTTGAGTGTAAAACATCATTAATGTATTTGTAAAGAACATTGCAAATATAATAATTAAAATACTCAACTCACCCTGATGATTATTGACCAAGGGTTAAATGCTTACATGGATTGAAATTCATAATTTGTAATGTATGTTTTCTGATTAATCAATAAAAGCTATTCTATATTCTATTCTAGTAGTTTTGGAATTTACTTGTCTTTATTTATATTGGCGCCTCGTTTTCAAGGTTCATTATGAAAGACCTTCCTAGTATTTAATTTATTCATATCACTAGGTTTTTGATGTTGCCGCTTCTTACAAATTAAGACTACCCAATCAACGGTAAAGCTGAAGAAAATGTTTGCAAATTGGCTAGGGAAACAATAGTCCCTTCTGTACTTTAGACTTCGAAGAAACTAACTCTACTAGAGTGTGAGGGTCAGCTATTGTTGTAGATATTTTTATTTTTAAGGATATTCGACACCTTCCCAGATTGCAGACGGGACAGAGTCCAATCCTCCATTGAGCACCATGTTTCTTCCGAAAAGAGTATCAGCAAGTGAAGGTTTTGTTTGTCATGGAATACGTTTGAACCTGCGACAACATCCCCCTATGTTTTTGGGAACCCGGTTCCCACATAGGGAGTCACGTTCGACTCATTTATGTAATTCTAACAAGGATGCAGCTTTCAAAGCCAAACAGTTCAACACCAATGAAAAGAACTTTCCTCCTTTTCAACGCAGTTGAATGAGTATTTCAAGATGATAACACAATTTTCCATATACCGTACGATTTGTTGATAATACAAATGGAGAAGAGAATTACAATCATATTTCTTTCTCTTATCATCATCTTCACTCGCACAGTTGAAAAATAGCTCTTTCCTGTTGAATCTAAAAATAAAGATAATTGAATCTATATGATAGGAAAACATGAATTATCTAGATTTCCGAGTTTCAAATGACCATTAAAAAATTTGTAGTGTGGAATTTATCGATTGGAAGTCAACAGTTCTGTAATCAGCAGGGTGATTTCCCCTGCCTACAACTGTGGTTCTCACCTCTCAATATCCAAATTTAGTGTTCTTCTGGTCAAAACGTGAATTGTCTCGATTTACAAGTTTCAAATAGCTATAAATAATTTCGTATTCAATTTTTGATTACAACAAACTCACTGGTCGGATTATAAATTTGATAGGCCATAAACCTGGTCTTGAACATAACGAACACAACTCCTCCTCGTACTGCAAATGCAGATGCATTTGATTGCATAGAAATGCATCCATACAGGTATGGTATATCTTATTATTATCCATATAGGATAATATATATATCTTAAGTTGAAATGTATAAAATTGAATATTAAAAATTTTATCGATTTCAATAGTTCAGAGAGAGCAAAGCTCTCAAGATAATAAGTGAATTATGAATAATGAATTCTATTTCCACCACAAGAAACAATATAAATTTCACAAACACTTGTCGAAAATTAACTGACCACAAAATCAATTTATCGATTTAGTTCATTTCCCATCAAGATGTGCAATCTATGAGGTCCTTCTAGGGAATACAATTATTAGATAGTTCAATACACTACTCTTAAGATTTAGCTGTGAGCTGTTATCCCTAGCTAAAGTCAATGGTCGGGAAACATCAAAGGGGTATCAGAAAGTTCAAATTTCTGAAAAGACTATTCATTTTCATGCATATAGCCCACTATTGTGGCTACCTTTTCGATGGATTCAGGGGTGAAGTACTTTCAAGATAAAGAGACACGTATAAGAGCATCAACCCTTGAAAACAAATGAGGTCTGGCAGCCAGACGTATTAGCCATGCATTCTGTCGTCAAGTGTAAGAATTCTTCTTCTTTCTCTTCTTCCTCTTCCCCCTACCATCATTGTTCCTCTTCTGAATCGAGAAGTAATTCAGTTACAGAAAATGAGACATGAAGCGGAACTCAACGTTTTGATATTTTCAGCAATCAGTCACATAGGGTCGACATTTCTTTTGTTTTGCTAAATTCCGTTTCAAACACTGAAATGTCTTGAACTGACCTAGCGTGAAGTGGGTACTATGACTAGAGGGGTGTCCCTTCCAAGAAGTACACGTGCCCAGGTACCTCGCATTTAGCATTCAGTTCAGTCTGTCTTCTAGTCTCGTAGATCGTGGTTGTAGCTCTCGCTGACTATGGAGATCAGGAAGGTGATAGATTCCAGAAAGTCAATTAAGTGGGTAGGCACCGATGCACACATTTATCGTTATAAGAGGGTCCTTCATGATGGCAAGCATGTTTACATGGTCTGCCATCAGCGAGATTGTGGTGGAACAATAATTGTAAATTTCACAACTCAGTGGGGCGAAAATCCGGAAGTTGGCGATATTTGCCACGGTCGCGGACATCCGCATACTTCGCAAACGTGTAGAGACGAACTTTTTATTGAAGTGAATTCTCTCCGAAATAGAATTATTGAGAGGGCAAGGAAGGAAAACACTTCAAACTCAGTGATTTTCATGCAGGAGATAAGACAGTGAGTAGCCTACTTTACTTATTATTATCATTTCTATGCTGTATAAATAGGTACTTATAACTCATATTGATGAATAATTGACCGATCGAAGTGAGGTCTAAGATTCAAGTCGACCTCATCGTTTGGCATTTCTCTTAATGTTTGAATGTTTATACAGGGTGATTCATAATTATGGTAAAATAATTTGATACGTGATAGTAGAGGTAAAAATAAGAGAAAAAGTTCCTATAAACATATATCCATAAACGCTTCATTAGCGAGCTATAAAGGGTGAAAGATTTCGCCCGGAATTCAGTTCCTCTGGTGAAATACACCGATGATGAATTGTTTGGACTAGTCTGGAAGCTGTAGTGTGGGTAGTTTTTGAGAAAAAAGTTGAGATATGCAAAAAATTCAAGTGGAAAAACACAGACTTCTACGTTTGATGCCCAATAACTTTCTTTAATGACCAGTAAACAAATAATTTTTCGCAATAAAAGTTGTTGAGAATTCAATTCTGAAAAGTAGGCATGATTTAAGATTTCAAGGAAGCTTTTTTGCTCGAAATCCCCTCCCCCTCTCATCCGTCGTCCATCCCGCCTCCCCTTCCCCCCGCCCGGAGGGTGGGAGGGTGTTCTAAAAATAGATTTCCCCCCTCTCTCTCTCCCTCACCCTCTCCTTCTCCTTCTCCCTCTCTCTCTCTCTCCCTCTCCTTCTCCCTCTCTCTCTTATCTTATCTTATCTAATCTAATCTTATCTAATCTAATCTAATCTTCCCCTCCCCCAGTGAGGACGAGGGGGATAAAGAAGGATCTCTCTCTCTCTCTCTCAGTGAGGGAAAAAATAATTTCCCTGTGAGAGGAGTGAGGGAAAAAGTAATTTCCCTTTGAGGGAAAAAATTCACTTGCTGACAGATTGAAGTAAATCCATTCTCAAACTCTCTACTGACAAATTAAAGTGAATCCATATTACTACATCTATGCTGACAGATTAAAGTGAATCCATATTTCTACATCTATGCTGACAGATTGAAGTGAATGCATATTAATTTCTACATCTAATGCTTAATAATAATAATGGTTTGCTTTCCACCTGACAGTTAAGAAAACTCAATCAATTTATATTGAATTTTCATGTGCTGTACAAACCGCAGGCGTTATTGTTTAAGTGTTTCTCTGAGAATATCTATAGTGAATTTAGAATGAGCTAGCATATCCAAAAATAGGTAAAGATATCCTCAGACCTATTTCACTTGGGGAAATCAAGCTCTATTGATGTCTGACATATCTCAACAGAGAGAGGTCAATGATCTAAGTTGTTCTTTTACATTTTTTATCTGCAATGTCATACAAGCATTTCCAAAGTTCATCGGAATTTGTAACAATAGTTGACAAATCATTTGCACTACAATAATGTAGATAGCCGCTGTCTAGAATATCGAGCAATTCGAAAATCTCAGATAAAATCGAAAAGTGTACATTTTCTGTTTTTATTAACAGTAAATCAACATCTTGGAATCCTGTTGAAAATTCAATATTCTTTGCAATTGAATCAAATTCATTAAATGAAATTGACATCAAGAGCCGAGTTAATTTTTTGAATTTTGCAAAGCTAAAACACTGCATGTCCTTGATTGCTATGAACTATAATTGATAAGGTAGGAGGTGCACTTAGCTGTAACAGATGTCTGTGAGGGGGGCGTATCTTGCTTCTAAAAAAATTAATTGCAGCTCACGTGCTAACAGCAAAATGAGGTGGGCGTAACTTTTTCGATACGTGCTTGCTCAATCAAGTCTAGACTGAAACTAAACCAAAATGCACAAGGAAATATCTGAATGAAAAATTTGTTTTCAACATAGGAAAAGTTTATTTACACATTTCACTACAACAATACATAACTTCATCTTCAATTCTAATTAACTTATCTATAGACAAATTATGAGGACGATAATAACACAAATAGTCTCTTATATCGTTCAAATTAACTGTGCTTAGAAAAATGTCTTTCAATTGTTTCACCAAACTATAATTTTCATGAGATGATTTCTTAATAGCAATTTCGCATTCATCATACCAATCAATACAGTTTTTTAACCTCACTTCCAACTTGTTGTTGGCAGCTAACCACTTTGTCGGATCCATGTTGTTGAGCGAATGAAGAAAACTATGTGTAGGCAGGTACTATTATAGAGTAATTAAGCGGCCTTTCTTCATTAATTGTCGACAGACAACATGTATGTGCTTTATGCAGTCTCAATGCATGCATGCAATAAACACACTGAATCTCTTTTCCGTTGTAGAAGAATCCATAACGAGCAAAGTTTCTTTTCTGTGAATTCGTGTACATCGGCGCCATTTTCATACTTTGCATTCGATTGTTTTCGCACAAGAAATTATTAGTTTGATACATATTTCTGAATAACAAAGAATTATAATGTTGCGCAGAGAATAAAGCACAGCGAGAATGTGGTCTATTTTTATGAATGTTACACACAGCATAACACCATGAACTAGTGAAAAAGCTGAAATCGGGTTTTGGAAAATCCTCAGGTATACATTGAACATTAGTATATAATCTTCTTAAAAACTTTGCTTTCTCAGTTCCTTTTGTGAAAATTTTCTCATAACCTGCAAGGTAATCACATATTAATGAGTCACTGTATTCTAAATCTCCATCTTCCCATTTTATTTTATGATAGTGACATTCTAACCATGTTACATCGTTATACAATTTTGCACTCAATTCTGTCTTTGCAAATTGTGATTTGAAATAGAATACAATATAATTATTACACTCATCAATTATGGCAAGTTCTTTCACAATAATTTAATTTCAATCTTGTTTAAACCAGTGAAGATCAACTGTAGCAATTTTCGTAGGCGCCTGCTTGTCCACTTCTTTCTCTTTGGCGGGCTCGTTGAATCCTTCGTCTTTCCCCTCCTCTTCTCGTTTCTCCTCCTCCACCTGCAGCGGCTTCGGTGTACTTGCTTCATAATAGAAACTATCAAGATCGCACTGAATACCAATAGAGCGAGTTTGTGGCTTGTCCAAAATATCAGAACACAAAGAATAGGACATGTTACCTGTTCAAAGGTGAAACTGATAATGAACCAAATTTGTCAGAGTGCACACCTTATATAATATTGCATGCAGTGATGCACTCTATCAACAAAATTACTGAACTTCTTTCACCATGCTCGTCAGAGGTGTGTACTCCATCACACGATCGCTAATTAAAACGCAATAGGCAGAAGTATTTGCAGGTACTGCACTATTAAATTCCATTTCAATACGAACATCTGTCGATGATTTCAAATGACTGGCTTGGTGTGAACAATCTACAACAATCAGCGGTGTTGATTCACAAAACATTTTAAAGTCAATTTTCTGTTCCGAGTTCGCTATTGATTGAATGATTATAATACGAGGGCGCGAAATCCAGGAACATGCGGTATAATACCTCCTTTTCACCTAGCAGATTTTCATATGGATAATACTTGCTGTTCAAATATACTTTAACATTGTAAATACCGCAGAATAGACATCTTAAGAATTTATGCCAATACGCGCCTTGTCAGAGTTTTTTATTTCCTGTCCTGAATAAACTGTATGAGTATGGAATTGGAATTTAGTAATATAATTATAAAACTGAAGGTCTGTCTCCACATCCAGAATTTCACTAATTGCTGCGCCTTACATGACGCCAATCAACTATAAAACCCAACTTTTCTAATATTCTCGTGCTTTTAGCCGACAAAGCACGTTTGTTTTTAGGTGTTGATGCTCTCACGTTCGTCTCTCTAATGACATCACATGTACACGTCTTATTTGAACGTGGATTGAAAACAAGATAACCCATTACTTTTCATGTATGTGTAACCTAATTGTAATTGTATCTCCATGGAAATCAATAAACGATCCGTTCTGGTCCGTTACCTTTACATTAATAGTTTGAATTCGATGCATACTCAAAGGTACATAAATAATTGGAGAGGGTACTTCGTTTATTAAATAGCGCTAGGAACCTTTGGTAAAAATTCGTAGATTATATGTTTTTGTTTTCTGTCAGAGTAACTACCACATGCTAAATTACACTCGAGTACAATACTACAAATGCTTGTTATGTTAACCAAATGCTGAGAATAATGCCATTTATTTGGGTGCAAAACAACATCATTAAAACCAAGTATCTTTCCAATCAAATCAGTACGTGTTAAATCAATGGGTTTATCAGAATGAATTTCAATCTTCATAGTATTTGCGTTTGCACGTATAATAAGTTTATTCTTCTTCCCATCAATATTCAATTTATTCTTTAAAGATTTTATAATATCCTCAACTTCACATGCACCCGTATCCAGCTCAATTAATCTATTGCCATATTTGAAGCTGGAATTTGTTCCTTTGTTAATGTTTGCAATACTATTGTAACTAGAAAAATTAATCAATCCAATTTCCCATTCACGATTTTCATCCAATTCTATAATTTCTTGTAAATGTTCATAGAGGTTACTTGTGTTAGATCTTAATGTAATAACAACCATCTTGTGTGTGTGTGTGTGTATGTGTGTGTTCAGCACAAACACTCAATTACAACTGATTTGCAAGAAACAATAATGTAAGATGACCACAAAAATTGCTATTTAATGGTTGCATGTGCTCTACATTATAGAATATATTTCCTCCAATTTCTTTTTTCCAATATTTGTCCAATTCGTATGGCGGTTGTAAATTTCCAATTGGATCAAAATACCAAACATTTGAGCCAACTTCCTTAAATGCTACCCAATGTGTGCCATCCACGCTTTCAATTGCTAAATTCACAATGGCATTCTTGTTTTTTAGAATTTTTTTGGGTAATGCATCTAGCATATATATACCTCTTAGCTGAATCTGTAATAATTCTGACCAATCAATCAAATCATAATTACACAATTCTCCTTCAATATTCATGTCTTTTACTTCTTCCTACTCTTATTTGTCTTCTTCCTACTCTTCTTTGTTGTTGTTCTTCGTTTCTTAACTTGAGGGAATAAACTCACTCCATATGATGATGGGGGTGGTGCTGGAGGGGGTAAAACTCTCCCCCCACTAATACTAGAAAAAGGCTTCAAAAAATACCCTTTTCCTGCAATATGCTTTTTCAACTGAGCTATAGCTTTGCGTCTAATATCATTACTATAACTTCTCCTCTAATTCTTCTTCTTCTTCTTCTTTCTCGAAGACCCACCAAACGCTGCTTTAGCTTTCATGACGTTTGTAACAAGATAGCTAAGTGGTTTCTTGGCAGGAGGTGTTTGAGGATTTTTGAAAATGTCCCATGCAGCGTTTGCTAGAGCTCTGTCAGCTACCGCTTGAGTTTCATTTTTGCTATTTTGCGTATATGCTATATCATGTACCTTGCAAGCTCTATTCAATGAATTTATACCTTGATCACCCCTCTTTAACCTTTCATCAACCTTTGTGCCCGGGCCACACCACTGGTAGCCCCCCGGGAGGTGAATTTCCTCCTGCAGGTTATCAATTACCTTATTTAAAATAGTTGATGTCACATTACCTGCCAAACCTGACACACCTTTAAAAAGTTTTGCTGCTGAACTCAAGATTCCTTTACCTTGTTTCCTCGAACTCTGCTTTCTCCTACATACCATTTTCTTACCTTTCAACTCAATGGTTGAACATTAACTGAGGTTAATTAATCAATACACCAACTTAATCAAAAGAAAATTGAATTGATTTAATTTTCAATCGAGTTGGAAATGAATTCACATGCTATGATACATTGCTTGAATGATAAGAATATTATTTCAAATAGCAAATAATCTGAAAAGGAGAATACAATTTGAAAAGGGGGAGGTGCACCCACCCACATCTGCAGGAACGCGTGCCAAAACAGATGTGGGAGGGAGCCACTTGACTGTACGGCTGTGTGTGTAGCGGTAAAGACTACTGAGCATGCTCGCAACAAACTATAAAAGGTGCGCTCACCTTATTTAAATATCATTCACAACAGAGCAGCTGAACCGGCATTTCTTCTCCTGTGTGTTTCTACTATTCATTGTGAACAGGTAAGAATTGAAAACAATTTTTATAGAAACAATATTACAATTTATTCATACATCCATCTATTCATACATTCATCTATACAATTTGTAACACATAGGTCGACGAATTTTATACAGATATAAAAATTGTTATTGCTTAACAATTTTTATATCCGACCAATTTGCCGACTTATGTGTTACTAGCAACACATAATTTTTACAAGTTTTATTAAAATGTTGAATCTTTCCCGCGTCAATGCAGGAAGCGAATCTTTGAGGTAAATACACCTCACATTCGCTTCCTGCATTACCGATTTTTAAAATTATGCAACAGCCATGGATGTTCGTTTGCTCCCTCACGCCAACTATGGGGTAGGGAGTGCGCTCCTTCAATTCCCTCAGTGGGATCCATGGTTTAGGCGTTGGTGCATTTACAATTGTTACGAACTCCATCTCATCCTCCTCCTCCCTTCGTCGCAGCTCCTTCATCAGTGGGAGCATGGACGAGTTCTCGTCCATTCCAGCACGTTTCTGTTGAAAAATATTTGATTAGTGTCTTATTTGTTTCAGATCATACTAGAGAACTTGATCAATAGATTATTGATCTCTACATCAGATTATTGTCTCAACTTGACATCATCGAATTGCCATTCTCTGCATAAAGTGAGTAATATCAGTTATTGAAATAATATTGGTAACAAATAATTGTTGCATGATCGTTCTAATCAGTTCAAATAATATTTCCTTGCCATCAATTTCTAATCATTTCAAATAATATTGCTAACAAATAATTTATGCATGATCTATTACTTTAAACAATAATATCTCATAATTCCATTTCTAATCAGTTCAAATAATATTTTCTTGCAATCAATTTCTTATCACTTCAAGGAAATTTTGCTAACAAATAATTGTTGCATGATTGAATATTTTAAACAATGATATCTCATAATTCAATTTCTAATCAGTTCAAATAATATTTCCTTGCATTCAATTTCTAATCACTTCAAATAATATTTCCTTGGCATCAATTTCTAATCATTTCAAATAATATTGCTAACAAATAATTTATGCATGATCGATTACTTTAAACAATAATATTTCATAATTCCATTTCTAATCAGTTAAAATAATATTTCCTTGAAGTGATTAGAAATTGAATGCAAGGAAATATTATTTGAACTGATTAGAAATTTCAAAATTTCAATGCAACCATCATGAAAATTTATCTGTGTTCGGATTGTTTTGATAGCACAATTAGAAGTCAAGCTCAGTCTTGACTTCGCTCACAGTATAAGAATCAGTAATGACTTGTAATGTACACAAAAGATTTTATCCATTGGAAATTAGTTTTAAAAAAACTAATTCACATTTAATAAAGATTTTGTGCACATTACATGTTAATACAATAATAATAATATTTCTTTAAGCTAACCTTTGATTGAGTGAGCACGCCCTCGTCCTCGAAAACTAGCCTCCTCTTCACCGGCTGCTTGCTGGGTTGAGTTGACAGCACCGCTCGTCGCAGCGCCCAGGTAGCCGGTGTAGATTGTGGCAGAGGACTGTCCGGAATCGCGATCTCCTCACCCCTCTCTCGTTGAACCAAGATTCCCTGTCTCTTCAGGGGTGAGGCGGAGGAGGAGCCGGCGGAGACAGCGGAGGCAGCAGCCGTGGCAGCGGAGGTGGCAGGCGAGCTGCGAGCTTTCTGCTGCTGCTTCTGCTGCTGCCAGTAGTTGAGCTGCTGCTCTGTTGGTGGGCTGTCTGGTATGATGAAGCTTGAAGATGATGATGAATCCATTGTGTAGATGATGATCAGGGAGAAGTTCACGTAGGGTATATAAGTGTAAGAAGCTGGTTGCTCTACATTCACGCTTCTTCTTTCTAATCATATGAACCATATGACTTGTTAATAATTTACTAATGTTGTTTATCAAACTATCATTGAATGTTCATATTCCTACAGTTTAAGTTATTGAGATTATTTATATTATAATTGACATTAAAAATCGATTTTCTAAAGTAAATGAAAATCTTTCGTCAATTATTCATTAATGTGCGAAGTAAGATCATTATAAAACGATTTCTTTGTTCAACATGCCGAAAAAAGGTAAGAGTGAATTTTCAATTGATATTGATAGGAAATTTGTTTTGGGAAAATTCTCGGGGAAAATTGGACAAAATGCAAAATTCTGGCTGGAAGATTTTGAGAAAGAATGTATCCGTTACAATATCCACAACGATGAAGAAAAAATAACATGTTTAAGACTATTTTTAGAAGGGAGTTCTGAAGATTGGTATACTTCCAACAAATATAAATTGGATTGAAAAATTGGAATTTGTGGTCAAAAACATTTCTCCAAACTTTTTCTAATAAAGGCTGGTCAAATGTGAGATATGCATATTCATTCAAATACATTGAAAATTTTGGATCTATGCTTGATTATGCTTTGAAGAAGGAACGATTATTGCTTGAATGTGAGAGAACTATGACAGATGAATCTAGAATCTCACATATTGTTGTGGGACTACCAGTTCATATTCAGAATAGATTAGATAAGGAAAATATCGAGACCACAGAAGATCTGATGAATGAGATTCAAAAATATGATTCATTCACAAACTCAAACGGACATAGTCATATAAATAGCCAGAAAAAAGACTCAACAAAGATGGAAGAGATAAGAAGAAAGAAGACTCCTTTTTCTGTATGTACAGCCTTGGGAAAATCAAATCGCTCTCATCCTGCAGAGATCTGTAGGAATAGAAATAAAACAGTGAATTTCACAACCTGTGAGGAAAATACACTCGATGTTGATAACTCAAAAAACTGAATAAGCCAGCGTGTAAGTTCATTCCATTGATTACAGTTAATGTACTAGTTGATAAAAAGAAGATTGTAAAAGGGGTTTATGACAGTGGCTCAAATATCACTCTAATAAATCAGAAAATTGTTGATGAGCTGGAGACAAAACTTATGAACGACCATAACCTTTTTCGAACTATTAGTGGTGTGAATTTTACAAATTGCCCGGCCAAAATTCCAATGAAAATCAATAAAATCGAAGAAATATTAGATGTATATGTTGTGAAGAACAATAATTTCTCTTATGACTTACTTCTTGGATTGGATGCAATAAAAAAGTTCAAATTGATACAGAATGAAAATTTAGAAATTTTACAGGAGGTTGATGACAAAACAGATGTTGAAAGATTGAATTATGAGTCATCTGTCTTCTCTGTAAATATGGAAAGCAATCTGAATTATCTTGATACTGAAAAGAGACAAACAATAACAAGGCTGATTGAAGGTTATGAATCACTATTTGCAAAACACAAATATGATGTAGGTGAGGTAAAACATGCAGAGGCAGAAATCAAACTTTCAGAAGATAGATATATTATTAAGAAGCCATACAGAACGTGTATCCCAAATAAAAAAGAAATAGAACAACAAATTTCAAAACTTTTAGAGGCAGTATTGATTGAATATTCAACTTCACCATTTGCATCTCCTGTTACACTTGCCTTCAAATGAGAAGAAAAAAAAAATCATGGCTATGTATTGACTTCCGGGAACTGAACAAAATTGTAATACCAGAGCCACAACCATTCCCAAGAATAGAAGATATAACAGTGAAGGCTGGTAATTGTAAATGGTACACAGTACTTGATGTTAATTCAGCATTCTGGACAATACCAATAAAAAAAGAAGACAGAATGAAAACTGCATTTGTGACCCACGAAGGCCATTATCAATGGTTACGGATACCATTTGGTTTGAAGACCGCGCCTGCAATTTTTCAAAGAATATTGGGTAACACTTTACAAAAAAATAAGTTGACTGATTTTTGTACTTGCTACATTGATGATATTTCAATATTTTCAAATACATTTGAGGAACACTTGAAACATATAAACCTCGTACTTGATGCGGTTTATAAAGAAGGGTTCAAGCTGAAATTGGAAAAATGTAACTTTGCAAGAAGTTCAATTGAATATTTGGGACACATAATTGAAAATAACTCAGTCCGTCCACTCACTGACAATCTCAAAGCAATTGAAAATTTCCCACAACCGAAAACCAAGAAGAATGTACGCCAGTTTTTGGGGAAAATAAATTTCTATTATAAATACATAGAGAATGCAGTGAAAGTTCTAGAACCTTTACACAATCTACTGAGGAAGGACATACCTTTTATCTGGTCAGAGACATGTGATAAAGCTTTCCAAAACGTGAAGAAATACTTATGTTCTAGTCCCGTATTACAAATTTATGATTATGAAAAACCAGTATTCATTTTCACCGATGCCAGTGGAGAGGGATTTGGAGCTGTACTGAAACAACCAAAAGAAAATAATGAGCTTCATCCAGTAGCATATTTTTCAAAAAAACTGAGCCCTGCTCAAAAGAAGAAAAAAGCTATTTATCTGGAATGTATGGCTATAAAAGAGACAATTATGTATTGGCAATATTGGTTGATAGGACGGAAGTTTACAGTGATCACAGACCACAAACTATTGGAGAATCTTAGAGTGAAAGCACGAACCGATGAAGAGTTGGGAGATCTTGTATACTACCTATTGCAATATGATTTCACATTGATATATAGCCCAGGAAAAGGAAATGTTGAAGCAGATACTTTATCAAGAAATCCAGTTTTAGAGCACTTTGAAGGAAATGAAGACATTTTAACAGTTGTGAATTTGATATCTATACGAGAAATAAAAGACGATCAAGAAAAAAACAAAGAAGCAATAATGAATAATAGGAATGTTGAATATAAAGAGGAAATATTCTACAAATGTATGAAAGGAAACAAAAGAATCTTCCTTTCTCAAGAAGAGGGTAAAGAATTGATTGAGAAAATTCATTTTCAACTAGGACATATCGGAACTCACAACACACTATTACACATACGTCCACATTACTACTTTTCCAACATGGATGAAATGGTCAAGCGCTATTGTGATTCGTGTCATATATGTAAGAAGAATAAAACAAGAAGAGGTCGCTCAATAGGATTACTTTCACAATTGGGTCCAGCTAGTGAACCGTATGAGATCATGTCGATAGATAGTTTCAAGGAAAAAGAACTAGTGTATATAGAAAAAGGGAACAAGTTGAATAGAATTAAATTAAATGAATTTAGAAGTGGACCGTTCCCCATTATAAGAAGAATATCAAACTCAATGTATGAAGTGGCCTGCGGAATCAATGGGAGTGAACCAATCATCTGTCACTCAAGCAAATTGACACCTTCAAGGAAGTTTCTCGTTCAAGGGGGGGAGATGTAAGAAGCTGGTTGCTCTACATTCACGCTTCTTCTTTCTAATCATATGAACCATATGACTTGTTAATAATTTACTTATGTTGTTTATCAAACTATCATTGAATGTTTATATTTGTACAGTTTAAGTTATTGAGATTATTTATATTATAATTGACATCAAAAATCGATTTTCTAAAGTGAATGAAAATCTTTCGTCAATTATTCATTAATGTGCGAAGTAAGATCATTATATAATTCACTCAACTCTTCTCTAACGTAAATGGTGATTTTCCTCTGAGGCAACTGATTTTATACCAAGTCGTTTCTCTGTCTGTTGCAGGCTTGTATGAGTGAGATAGAGCATATGAGGGGGCGTGTGCAATTGGAGCGTGCTGTACTCAACTCCCCAGAGGTTTACCAGCAGCACAACGCAGACTTTTGATTGTAAGTAACTATAATCTGTTACATTCTGATATTTTTGAAATAACACTTACTTATTGATTTCTAATATTTGGTTGCAGTTATTAAATATTTCATTGTTTTTCACAGCATTTTCTCACCTCACAACTCGGTTTCCGGTCTCATAAGCAGTTGTGCTCTCGTGAGGGAAACATACCTGCATCGAGAGAAGCATAGCCAAGGAGCTAGCTAAGCTGAGACGATACCTGAGCTGAGACAACCACAGTCGAGGAGCTACCTGAGCTGAGAGAAACATAGCCGAGGAGATAGCTAAGCTGAGACAACCACAGTCGAGGAGCTACCTAAGCTGAGAGAAGCATAGGCGAGGAGATACCTGTCATTTCGTCAAATCAACACATGTAAGTTCATTTTTACTTTAATTTTATCCTTCAAGGACAATTTTTTTTGTCCTCGGAGAAGAGGAAAACTGTCCTCCAAGGACAAAAATTGTCCTTTTGTTCTCCTCCTTTGTCCTCCTCCTCCTCCACTCGTTTAGCAGTAATGACTAACTCTATACCTTCTGGTAACTCTTCTAATCTTTTACACCGTCCTACTTTTACTTTCCCTTCAATTTCCAGCATTGTGATGTTATTATACTGCTCCACTTCTTTTTGTGTGAAGGGAGTGTCTTCCAAGTTTTTCCATACATCTGACAGAAACTTAAGTGATTCTATTCTAGGAAATGTATTGATTTCTAATATTTGGAAATCAATTACAGCTTTTTAGCATTGACTGTAATTACACAAATTTTCTCTCCCCTTGGTAGACAAATAATTTCTTTTTTGTCAGTGTGAGGGATTACAAAATAACCCTCTTTCTTAAGGTCTTCTATTGCATTGTATGCATTGATAAAAACATTTTTATGGCACACCTTTACAAAGTAAACATTTTTCGAACCTTCCTTTTCTCCTAAAACACCTACATATGGAAATTTTCCTTTATTATTTACAGTAAATGCAGTCACATTGTACACTCCACTTAGATCAAAATTTCGCCAATGTGAATGGAAATATGGCTCAAGTTCCTCTCTCAAATGTTCTATTTCTTCCTCAAATTCTTTTAGCTGCTTATGCTGTTCCCTAAATGACTGTGTGGCTTCAAAAAACTCAGTTTTCCTCCGTTTTAGATCAATTTCATTCAGTTCTAGCTTACGCTTCTTGGCTGATAGGAGACGAGGGCTGTATCTCTTGAACAGGGTATGGGAGATGCTTAAAAGTTATGTTTGCTCATTTTCTTAAGACTTGTGGTATCAAGTTACCTGTTGCTACAAACCCCAACTCATCTAGGTCAACAACTTTGGATATGGTAGAGAAAACTGTGGTTGACTTGGAGAAATATGTCTCACCACTCTTAATATAGCACTCTTGTGAGAAACTGATATTATTGTTGATTGATGGATCCTCAAAAATCTCTACATAATTTATAGGTAGTAAATTGAAACTGAATGCAGAAATAACATAAGAAATTATTTTATTTCTATGTTGTGGGTCAGTGGGGAGCTTTACTTGTACTCCAGTCAATTTCTTCGTATTGCTATTTCCCCAGTAAACATACTGTGGAAGATCATTATAGACCAAACAACAACTATTTTTTAAATTATCTGTCAGTTTTCTCCACATTTTAGCCGAGGACAGAGTATAAATTGGGGCATTTTGGAAATAATTTCTACTATCATTCAAGAGTGACAAGCTATCTTGAATAGGGTCAAAGATATTGCTATTGTCTCTATTTGTTAAACTTTAGTTATAGATTGTAGCTTCCAAACGTGTAATACCATGCATTTTAGCTGCATCAGAGGTGAAGGTTTCCTGTAATCTTGCATCTGGACAGGCAATAAAGTCTACAATATGGTTACCTAACTGCTTATTTACACCAGGGCTTGTGATTTGACATACAAACTTATTATAAATTTTTACCCTCACATTACTATTAACCCAAGCCAAGCAATCGATCCCAACAGTTTTATTGTTATCTACTATCACATTATAGTCTTCTTCATATTCTCCTTGGAAGCAGAAACAATGATTTGTAGTTAGAAAGTCACACATTCCATTCTTGTTGAATATTCCAGCAAAGTCCTGTGTTATGTCCAAGTCTAGTAGATAGAAGTGCTCCTTCCTCACCTGCTCCAATAATCTCGGTAGCTCTTCTATCAATGTAGCAATTGGGACATCTGCAAGCTCCACTTTGTAAGGTATCCCCACTGGTTCCTGGTATTTTTGTTTCACCTCGTTGTAATCATCTTTACCAAGCACTTGTAGAATCTTTTGAGACATATCACTTCCACTGCCCAATAGGTAAGCCACCTTTGCTTTGACTCCATGTTTAGCTGACACCATATTAGAGAATTTGCCTCTTAAATATAAGTTGAATGCACCACATATATCCTTTTTTAGAACAAAGCGTCTCTTATCCATTGGCTCACAATCATCCAAAGCACAGATTTTCACAAGCATTATATTGTCACAAAAAGGTTCTGTGTAAATTTTATGAACAAGAACTAAAGAAATCAGAGTTAACTTTAGATGAAATGCAAGTTTATCTTGTAGAGAGAATATTAAAGAAAGTTGGAAAGCGTTATCTCGTAAAGTGGCTCAGTTTTAGTGAACCATCTTGGATAGATAAGAGTCAATCACTAACCAAGTAAATATTTTACAATTGATTATATACGCTGATCATTCCAACTTATAGTTTAATATGTTTTCAGATATGAGCTGTCGAACGGAATCATTTGATGAATATATAAGCTCAGTATATATTATAAATAGACATTTTAATGAACTACGTGAATATGATTCTGTTTCTTTAGAAAAAATGGCGAGAATACAAAGTTATCGTTGTGAACTAACTGAACTATTGGAGACGCATCAGCAATTATTGGACCAGTTAGCAGAAAAAGGATGGACAAATATGAAATATCTAACATTTGTGAGAGACTATGAGAAATTAGGAGTTTGGCATAGTGATAACTATAATCATATTTCAGTTTGTGATTTATATGGTACATCATATGATGCTTACAGGGAAAAAGATTGCCCTGATTCATGGAGATGTGATTGTGCACATCTTAAAGAGTCTATCGAAAAAATTAAAAAATGTATAACAGAAAAAAATAAACATTTAACAAAAGAACAATTAAATGAACTTATCTGGAATTTTTTATCTATTTGTTCAGATGAGAGTGGGCTAGAACAAGATTGATAGCATATTATGTTTAATTTCAGATTGGGGATGGATTCAATTTCATTTGATAAGAACTATTTTTCGAATAAAATCGTTAAAAAATATAGATGTTGTTATTTCGAACTTATTGACAAAACAATATTAGAATTGAATAATTTTGGAAAAGAAGGACTAACGTTTGAGGAATATTAACATTTATAAAACCTGGTAAAAGTGAAGAACAGAAGTCAGAACATATAAGTGTATGTTATATTATAATAAGATATAGTTGATAGACATCGAAGATGCGAATTAAAGGAAATTCCTGAATTTTGCTATTGTAATTATTAGGTTGGTTGAATATTCATATGTATTATTTCATTGATGATAGGTTAACAGATAAAAACATTGATAGTGTAAGATTTACATTTGAAATTATGAAAATGTGTGGCGAATCAGCAATGTTGTACAAACTATAACTTTTTTACAGAAATTATGATGAACTCGTTAATTGAGGAGAGAATAAAACTATTAAATACTAAAAGCTTTGAATGTGAAAATTAATTGTAATAATAATAATAGTAATACTTGTAGAGGTTTAAGGAATAATGTATTAGTTGTAAGTTACGAATAAATAAATGCAAAATTATTATAACTATTGACAAAAGTTTGAAAAATAAAGACGATATTGTACAAATTTTTGATTATTGCATACCATATTTAATGGATGTAAACTATATACTTGAATTATGTAAAGAATTATCAAAAATAAATGCTGTATAATGTTTCTCATTCTATGTTGATTTATTGAATATAACCAAGCTACTCTAGTTGTAAAGGTATGTGTAAGTTAGAATAATATATGAAGACGGTTTTGTCTGATTAAGTATGTACACATATAATTGATTGAACAGTAGTAAGGAAGTCTTCATACTAACAACATAGAAAATCGATAAGTCTGATTAAGTATGTACACATATAATTGATTGAACAGTAGTAAGGAAGTCTTCATACTAACAACATAGAAAATCAATAAAAATGGATTAGCTATTGTCGACTTTGATGAATTGGTTATTAGTTCTTGTTCCACTGAACAGAAAATAAAAATAAACATGGAAGTTTATTTCCTAGCAATGTTAGAGCATTATTGTAGGCACATCAGATGTGGAAAATCGAATCTAGTATTGAATTTAATTTTTAATACTGATGGACTTAGTTTCAGTCATCTATATCTATTCAGTAAAAGTTTGAAACAGGATAAATACATATTTCTGGATAAAGTATTTTCTAAAAACCAAAAACTGGATAAGCAATCTAGACAGTTTAGTTTGTGATTATAATGCAACAACGCATTCATCCATTAGAATAAAACCTAAAGATGTGAGGAAGAAAGATCGTAATCATGTTTTAATGTCATTGAATTCTGCATTCAATAGACGATATAAATTGAAAAATTCAAAACCAAAATTCAAGCTAGGTGATATCGTACGAATCTTGAAGAAACAATTATTTTTCGATAAATCTTATAACATAAACTGGAGCACAGAGTATTTTGTGATTCACTCTATATTTCCTTCTAAACCTATAACCTACTCACTGAGAGATCTAAATGGTGAAGTAATTAGTGGTCGGTTTCATGCAGAAGAAATTAAAAAAACACAATTAAACGATTTGGAGAGACAAGTATATTTGATTGAAAAAATATTAAAACGTGATAAAAAAGGATTGTTAGTGAAATGGATTGGATTTTCAACACCTAGTTATATTAGTAAAGATCAATTATTAGATGAAAAATAATCTTTTGTAATCTATTGTAAATATCATGTACATTTATTGTAAATAATCTATTGTAAATATCATGATGTACATTTGTTGAAAATATAATAGAAGTATTATTATCAAACATTGGTTCTCATTTCAATCCATAGTTTCATTTCGTAATATAAGAATCTTTGCACACTCAATAGCTGATAAGCAGAAAAGAGGGTGAGGAACAGAGAAGGTAGATACATCCATCCTCTGTCTGATGATGATGACAGGAAGTGGAGAGTGGTGTCTACATTCCAATCTCTTGATACGCCCCTCTATGCTAATGCATGTGTGCTCGGTCATTGCTCTCATTCATAGCGGCACTGATCTAACTTTTGTAAAAATTTTCAGTAGCTTATCAGATCACGTTCTGTACGTTTGTAATCATGAGTCAAATACCAATTGTTAACTTTGATAAATTAATTACAGATAAAGAAAAGCCTGCATTTTGTAAAAATGGAGACTTACTTCCTCATAATGCAAGAATGTTAATTATTTCTCCCAGTGCTGGAGGAAAAACAAATCTCTTATTAAATTTAGTATTTGCTGAAAATGGCTTAAGATTTAAGCACATTCACTTATTTAGCAAGAGCTTATATCAACCAAAATATGTTTTTCTCAAGAAGGTATTTGCAGGTTTGAAAAATATCGGATTTCACATGAAAGAGGATGTGAGCCAAATTCCCCATCCGAACCGTATCCCCGAATATAGCTCAGTAATTTTTGATGACTCACAACTGAGCAATGTGCCACAGATAAGAGAATATTTTACTATGGGATGTCATCGAAATATTGACACAGCATATTTAATTCAGAGTTATGGAGCTACACAGAAACATTTCACTAGAGACAATGCAAATATGATTATAATTTTTAAGATGGATTTATTGAGTCTCAAATTAATTCACAGAGATCATGTTGGAGGAGATATTTCTTATAAAGATTTCAGTAAACTTTGTCATACAGTTTGGAATCGTAAACCGCATAATTTTGTTACAATTTTGAAAGAATGTGATATAAAGGAAGGAAAATATCGGGATTCACTGGACACGATTCTTTCTGTTCAGTAGAGATTAATTCTTTGTACAGTCATGTTGTCTAAAACATATAGGAGGAGGAGGAGAGGAAGGAACATAGTAAATAACAAGAAGGAGAGTTTAATCGAAAAGATTAAGAAATTGAGAAAAGTAATCAGCGACAAGCATAAAAGCTTAGTTAATTTTGAAAGACGATCGGAGGAATACAATAGGAAAACGCTCTCACCATTGATAGAACCTATAATTGAATTGGGAAAAACCAAATCTAGTTTTCACTCTAATCATGATTTTACACCTGAAAAGGAAGAAGTAAAAGAGGAACAAGAGAGTATGGAAATTGATGATAATGAGGAGGATGATGAGGAAGATGAGCAGAGTTATGAGAGCTCAACAGACAATTTTTTAAGCTCGACTAAATTTGAAAACAGTTTACTTGGTTCTAGTAAAAACGATGATGTGCTGTCACAATATCTAAAAACGTTTCATGCGGAAAAATTAAATAATTCAATTAGTTATGGAATTTCATACAATTCTAAAGATGATGTGTATTATATTGGAAATCAGCAAGTAATATTCGACGATGGTTATATAGATATTGGTAAAGACAGATTTTGAATAACTCACGGTCTACTTGAGTTATTATTCAGCTCAAGACCGAATTCGAATCTTTATAATCAGAGAGATCTGGATAAGTATAAAAAAATCTTAACACTTACAGGCATACATTTAGATCGAAGAGGGTATGTTAAACGAAATCAGGGAATTAAATCGCAAATGATTCAGGAGTTATTTCCCAGTAAAAAAATTAGTAAAAAGAAGGGATGGGGTTTATTGAAATTTGCAAAAAATAATTCTCATGATAGAATTTATCAATACTTTGATAATTTTGACGAATTAGTGGAAAGATTAAATTTACTCCATTCCTCAAAAGCTTCTGGCAACACTGGACATGATATTGAGATCACGTCTATAATTAAAGAGCTAAAAGAAGCAAAACTAATTGTTTAGTGTTACGATGACTCTGCATTGATTCGGTCGAATTGATACACCCAGTGCTGGGCCTGCTGTTGCTAATCTTACGTGTGATATTGACTCGATAACGCAGAAGATAATCGAATCGATAAATCAACAAGGAATCAGCAAAGCTGTGAAATTTTATTTAGATTCGCAAATAACCAAACTCGTTTCGGAAAATACAAAGAATATTGGAGTGAGCATGATTGAAAGAGAACATATTCTAAGTACATTACAAAATTTTAGTGCTAATATTGATAAAGCTATTGGAGAGAGAACTCTAACTTTAGAATCTGCTCTAGGAGAAGTGAAAACTTTAACAGACAGCTTTTCATCCCAGTTGGTGAGTATTAACAACGATAAAGTTGATAAAGCTTATTTAGATGAGAAATTAAAAGCCATATCAGATAAAATTAAGAATTTGGAGGTATTGACCCCGAAAACATAAAATCTCAAAAAGACTGGTAAGCGGTGTAACGTGTAGCTGCAAAGATCAGAGTGCAGATCATGGTTTCACTTTAATCTGGCAGTAGAGTATGCTCGATCAAAGGAGAGTTTAGAAAGGTGCTGTTTGAATTCTCCTTCTCTAACCTTTCGTAACGCAAAGATCGCTGGGCAGAGAGAAGCATATGGTTTCACTTTAATCTGACAGTATAGGAACGCTCAATCAAAATGGAACTTAGTTACTTGTTGTCTGTATTCTTGCTTCACTCGCCTTTCGTAATAGAGAATAGCAAAAAAGGAATTTAGAAGGAAGGGTGCCAGTAAGAGATGGAGTGAGTAAAAGAAGGAGAGAGCAGATGTGGCATCTGGCTAGTTAAGGACACACACTTCCCACTTGCCTCTAATCGCTCAAGCTAATAAGATCAAAAATGAGTGAGAATTTTGATTGTACAAGTTTCAATGAATTCTCAATTCCACCTAGTCAGGTGGAAAGCAAACCATTATTATTATTGAGCATTAGATGTAGAAATATGGATTCACTTTAATTTGACAGTATAGATGTAGAAATATGGATTCACTTTAATTTGACAGTATAGATGTAGTAATATGGATTCACTTTAATTTGACAGCGAATGGATTCACTTTAATCTGTCACCAAGGGAATTTTTCCCTCTCAAAGGGATTTTTTCCCTCATCTAGCATTCACTTCAATCTGTCAGTATAGCATTAGATGTAGAAATATGGATTCACTTTAATCTGTCAGTAGAGAATTTTTCCCTCACAGGGAAATTATTTTTCCCTCACTGAGAGAGAGAGATCACTCTCTCCTTCTTCATCCCCCTCGTCCTCACTGGGGGAGGGGAAGATTAGATAAGATAAGATTAGATTAGATAAGATAAGATAAGAGAGAGAGAGAGCGAGTGAGAGGGGAAATCTATTCTTAGAACACCCCCCACCCTCCAGGCGTGGGGAAGGGGAGGCGGGATGGACGAGGGGGAGAGGGGGGAGGATATTTCGAGCAAAAAAGTGCGTTCAAAGTATCAGAATCCCTCTACTCTGGAAAGAATGATGTAAGCTGTGTAAACTAAATTTGAATAAAAGTTGGATGAAATGTATGTAGTACATTACACCACAAAAATTTGCTGTTTTATGAGGAGAGAACTAATAACTCATAAGTTGTAGCTGATTGCAAATAAAATATTCGGTTCTTTATGAAAAGTTTTTTATATGAAAGTAGCAAATCTAAATGACATTAAACTTATACCAAAAGACTAGTAGATTATGCCATTAAGCCTGGGAGGAAGCTCGAACAGAAGTAGATGATCTCCTATGATTCCCGCCCAAATGTTTACTGAAAACTGATGTTGTGGAAGATTGGGATTGATGTCATGGGGATTCTCAGCTGCCCAAATATGTTAGATGTGGACGTTAACGATAGCTGTTCTTGTAAAGTGTGCCTCGTCGGTAAATAAAACGGTAGTTAAAAAGTTTGGGTAAACAAGTTTTACTAAAAACCATCGGCAAATACCAGCATGGGGAATACAGTCTCGTGGCAATAGAGTATGAACTTTCTGGAGGTGGTATGGATGTAATTGTTGCTCTTTTAGTATCCTCCAAATAATAGATTGATTGACATTAAACTGCACTAACAATTCTCTTGTGTTCTTCTCGGGATGTTCATAAATTTCATTAAGAACTTGTTCTTCTAACTCAAAAGTCTTAGTAGATTGGGGTCTGCCTGCATAAATGTGCTATTTGGATATCAAAGAATCTGTCTCAGACAGACGTTGATGAATAGTGGCAAAAAACCTTGAACTTGGAGATACTCGGTTAGGAAAGTTCTCTTGACACAAACGTCTTGCTTCAGTACTATTACAGTGGTGTCCCATTCCATACATTAAATGCATGTCAGCTAATTCGTAGTATGAATAATGTATAAAATTACCTGCCATTTTTTAAAAAATTAACACTTTTGACACAAAAGCAAAGTGGAATGGTAACAAATAACTGGTTAATAGGTTAAACAAAAAACACAGCGCGGCTACAGTAGGCCTAACTTACAGTTTGTTTTTTTGTTCAACAGTGAGCTAAAATATTTCTGAAAATAATTTTCAGTTGATAATAATTTCTTTTAAATATTTTTCTATTTAAAACAAAATAAATCAGCTGTTTTGGAACAACTGTTCTTAAAATCAATGTTCTATTTGCAATCAGCTACAACCTATGAGTTATTAGTTCTCTCCTCATAAAACAGCAAATTTTGTGGTGTAATGTACTACATAAGAATACATTTTATCCAACTTTTATTCAAATTTAGTTTACACAGCTTACATAATTTTTTCTCAGAATTAAATTCTCTACAATTTTTATTGTGAAAAATTATTTGTTTACTGGTCATTAAAGAAAGTTATTGGGTATCAAATGTAGAAGTCTGTGTTTTTCTACTTAGATTTTTTGCATATTTCAACTATTTTCTCAAAAACTACTCACACTACAGATTCCAGACTAGTTTTATTCAATTTTTCAGATATTTTTCCATATGAATCCAGCATAAGTTTTTCAAAAACTAGTCCCCAAACAATTCAGCATCGGTGTATTACACCAGAGGAACTGAATTCCGGGCGAAATCTTTCACTCTGTATAGCTCGCTAATGAAACGTTTATGGATATATGTTTATAGGAACTTTTTCTATTTTTACCTCTACTATCACTTATTATATTTTTTACCATAATTATGAATCACCCTGTATGTTGCGCATTTACGGTGAACGCGGTAATAGATTTTCTTGAAATTTGACAGGTATGTTCCTTTTTAAATTGCGCGTCGACGTATATACAAGGTTTTTGGAAATTTTGCATTTCAAGGATAATATAAAAGGAAAAAGGAGCCTCTTTCATACGCCAATATTAGAGTAAAAATCAGACTATAGAA